>NW_018403528.1:297640-519294 GCF_002113885.1 Mizuhopecten yessoensis | reverse complement strand
AAAAAAAAAAATGAATATATAAAACTAGAAAGGTGAAGAACTCAGCCCCTACCACCGGCTGGCAAAATTGAGGTAATTTTGTTTGAAGTGTCACAGAATTTTTATCCGCTAAAATCCTTCCCACAGCGTAGTCTCGATCGAAAGTAGGGACATCAATCTTTAAATAACACCCATTATATATCTTCAAAACAGTGTAGTTATTTCGTAAGCAGTTTCGAAACTTGCCAAAATCACCGATTTGTGTTACCTCGGACACGATCCGGAACATTTTTTCGAAACAAATTCTTCATTCGGTACACAGAAAAGCGCACGACGTAACATTAATAAACCATGGTTTACTCAAAGATAAGGTCAAAACAAACTTGCTTACTTGTTTTACGCACCACTAAATTTCTCCTCTCGTGTCCCTCAATTATTTTCTCCGTATGATTTACATTTAGCCCTACTTCGTCCACCATCTTGGAGAATTTTATAATATGTAACACGCATGCTGATTGGTCGAGCTATTTTCGGCTATTTTTAACCGGCCGTTCGGAACATTTCGGAGGTTTACTCGCTGTGATGCAGATATGACAAGAGGACTTCCGGATTTTATTTGTAAACAGACAGACGCTGAAACATTTTGACAAAATCGACTCGGCAGTTTGTCAGTGGAAGAAATAAGCAATTTAGCATAATCTACATGACACTTATATGATGCAGACCAGTTAACTAAAGCTGCATGAAGCTTGAATGGTACTAATGCAGACGGTAAGTTGTGATATAACCAGTTGAAAAACACATGAGGCTGACCACTGATGGTGAAACAAAATAAGCGGCAACATATGATATTTAAACAGATCAAAAGTAATTATAACCCATCAATTACACCCAATCCCCCCGAAAAATATCTAGGCTTATTCAATAATTGTTAAAGCATTTTACTGGTAAGTATACAACAGTAGTGGTACCAGACCTGTCAATGTAAAGGTCATGTCTAGATCTGTCAATAAAAACCAGGCCTGTCAAACAATGCCATTCCTGTCAATTAAAATCAGGTCAGTCAATCCAGGCCATGCCTGTCAATTAAAAATCTGGTCTGTCAATCAAGGCCATGCCTGTCAATTAAAATCTGGTCTGTCAATCAAGGCCATGTCTGTCAGTAAAGGCCAGGTCTTCTAGACTTTATAGCAATCTATTACACTACTGTGTTAAATGTGTTTTTTTAACTATTTATGTGTACAAAATCTACTAGTGATGTGTGTATATAGTGATGCAGGGTAATTAAATGACTTGATTGATTGAAAGGTTTATCATGTTTAAAAAGCGATATGCAGAATGTGTCATGTTTACAATTTACATTTCACTTGTCACAGGTTCAGCAAACACCATGATGTTGTGGAGAAAGAACTGACCATTCATCATGTGTGGTGTGGACTTCAATCTTGATACATTCATGTTGGCTAATTCAAACACATAAGGGTAAGCAAGATACAAGATACAATGTTTTTATTTCCAATCAAGGGCCCACACGGGGCATGGTGTACAATCAACATTCATAATTACATAAATGACAGGATCACAATTTCACGATTAAGTTACATAACGTACAGCAAAATTAGTTAAGCAGCCTGGTTGTTTTAAAAATAGAAATTGTAATCAAATCAGCATCCCACAAAATATTATGACAATCTTCCACATATAGAAATATAAACATAGTCTAAAAATCCCAGTTCTGACACATACAATGAAATTTTAAAATGGTGAAATTTACTATGTGATATTTATTTATTATCTAGAGTCAAATAGAGAAATATTGATAATTTAATATGACTAGGCTATCTTAAAAAGACGCATGATACGGGTATATAAGTTATTACACATCTTTAAAGTTCATAAATGTCTGTAAGCTAGTTCCTGATCATCATGTGGTATTTGTTTAATTATGAAGATATATAAGATACCATTCATGATTGCCTGATATTAAAATATCAAATAAAATAAATTAATATTTGATAATTAAAAAATGTCATACAACATTGTAGGTGTATAAAAGCGGAGTTGGCAGATATACTAACAACAAAGCAGCGGGAGGCACTCAATACTGTGAAAGAGGGACACAGTCTGTATATAGGTGGACCTGCAGGAACGGGAAAGTCATTCCTCCTAAATAAAATAGTAACTTCCTTACGATCAGCTGGCAAATGTGTTCATCTGACATGTACCACTGGCATTGCCTGCACCAACTTTCCTCCTGCACTAGGTGCTATGACAATACATCGCTGGTCAGGGATTCAAGATGGGCGGTATTCATCAAAGGAGGTAGTTTCTCTCATAAAAAACAATGAGAAATTTAAAGATGCCTTACAAAGGATACAGCTCACAGACACACTCATTATAGACGAAGTATCTATGCTTAGTGAAAGATTGTTTGATCAATTGGGAGAAATTTGTAGTTTGAGGGATCCATCAAAACTGTTTGGTGGTATACAGTTGATTTTGTGTGGGGATTTTGTACAATTACCCCCTGTCCCGAATGCACTTTATAATGATGATGGAAAGTACTGTTTTCAAAGTACATTATTTCAACAGACAATTCCCCATCGAATCTATTTAAATGAAATAGTAAGGCAAAGTGAGGTTCCTCTAATTTGTGCCATACGCGAAGTTTCATGTGGAGAGGTATCTGATGCTACAAAACAGTTCATGAACACTTTGCAGCGACCTCTATCATCAGACAAGCCTTCAGTTAAACTATTTGCCACTAATTACCTGGTGGACAATTATAACAGAAAATGTGTAGTGGAGGCAAGGGGTGAAATGGGAGAGTATTGTGCAGAAGACACTGGTCAGGAAAGATACTTGTCTCGGCTGTTAGCACCAAAAGTTCTCTGGTTGAAAGTGGGCTCCCCAGTGATTCTTTTGCGGAATCTCACCAACAAATTGTGCAATGGACTCTCTGGAACGATTGTAAGTCTAGAAACAGATGGACCGGTGGTCAACTTCCCAACAGTAAATGAAACCATGAAGATCCCTAAGATGACATTCACAGGTACACGTATATTAAATTTGAAATAGTGCTTTAATTACCTTCAGTAAGACTTGATTTAGTTAAAAAGACACTACTGACACACCAGTATATATATCAAATCAACTTTAATAATGTATTACTATCTTGCTATACAGGTTTATTTTATTACCAGGTATAAAGTTCATACTGCTTTAAGCTAAATATACACAGGCACATATTTCACATGTATTTTGCACATAAAATTCACATGTGAATTTTTTTTTACAGTATACATTATAATTTTCAGACATGTACCTTATTCATCTGGCAATAAGCCCATGTTTGTTAATAAGCCCACCTGTGTCTTTTGTAGTTCAATATATAGAAATATTGACAAATGATATATTATTTGTCCTGCAATAAGTCCACCCCCTTATTTGATTTGAAGTTTATGTGTTGGCCTCTGGGAATAAATACGGTTATCCTGCAATAAGCCCAGGGGGCCAGTGTATAAATTAGGATCAAAAGTTGGGGGTGGGCTTATTGCAGGGATGTAGATTAAATAGGAAAATAAATTTGGTTTTTCTGAAAAAGACAGGGGTGGGCTTATTACCAGGCATGGGCTTATTGCCTGAGTACATTGTATGTAGGGTAGAACAACCTGGAAAATAATATCATAAATTATTTATTATGTATAGGAGGTTAATCAGTGGACTGCAAACAATATTTTAAAATGTCAAACTGTTTAAGCAAATTTTACATAAATATGAAATTATAATATATATATATATAGATATATATGTAAAATTATACATTTGTATTCTACAGTTCATCATTTTATTAATTTATTCGTAATTTTTTTCCAGTTTTCAGTCCACAACACCAGTCCAATCTTGCTGAACGGTTTCAGGTTCCACTCAAGCTTGCATATGCGTTAAGCATACATAAATCTCAGGGCATGACTCTTGATAGGTTAGTATTAATATGTAATTGTGCATTTTTTGTTTTAAATATATAAAAAAAAGTATGCTTCAACTCACTAGCTAGCTACCACACCAATTCAATGTTTGATATATTTTTTTAACAAATCGAGCAATTTTTAAAATGTGTGTTTATTTTTCAAAATGTTAAAGGATTTTTTTATGTTCACTGTTATTATTCAGGTACATATAATGTTGATATAGTATGACATAATGTACACATAATTAATTAGTAAATTGATGTAATACAGAAGCTAGCAGAATTATTTAATGTTGGCCTGATATTTTTTTTCTAGATTCTCCATATTGGTATACTAATTATAATTGATTCTATAATCTATATAATATTATATTGTGTGTTACTGTTTTGTTTTGATAGCGTAGAAGTTGACTGCCAGCAAATGTTCAAGCCGGGCCAGTTAGGCGTAGCCATGGGACGTGTGAGGACCACAGCCGGTCTGAGGGTGATCAACTTCAAAGAACAAGGGTGCTTACCTCAGCCGGAGTGTATCAACACTTTTGTGCTGGAACCCTCTATGCCCAGAGAAGACAGCTTAACTTGTTGCAAGGTTGAGAGGTATGTACACTACAAGTTCCCTGGAAAAAGGTGCAAGTGTGTGAGGTCCTCTAGAAGGGATACACTAGTACTGTTATAATCAGTTACATCCTAATGACCTTTATCTTTTGGGTAGGGTTAATGTTGTTTGTTGGGTACACTTTTCTTTTGTTGGATTTCAGGGGTTTGGGATTTTCAAATGCAAAGGATTTGGCTGCAGATATTGATTTGCCAGCATTTGACTTCGTAGACACAATGTTTTGTCCGAGGATGATGCTATTAAGTGTTCGTCTATATTGCAGGGCATTTGGATTTGTGTTCGCACCATTATAAGTTGATCTCTGTTGATTAAACTCATTTTCAATAGCATCAGAATTTACCAACGCAGGTGTGATAAGGACGTTGTAATCAGGCTCGTGAGCAGTTTCTGACACAGCTCTTCAAATCCAATAATGCACGATTGAAGGTCTTCAAAGCATTGTCCAGACATCAACATTTTGCTCTTCTCCGATTTGTTTAGTTCCTTTCTATCCACTATTGCTGTCTGCCATTCTACAAACCATGACAACACACACTGTAGCGTTTTGAGTCTGTCATCTGCTATGTCCCGAACTGGTCGCCGATCTCGGAAAATTTCTATTAGTTTTGAAGTTTGTTTTAAAAGTTGAATTGCACCATTAAGTACAGCACCTTTGCTACCTAATGTTGACTGATACTCCAGTAGCATATGCAGCATTTCTGCGTCCAACACCTCCTCTGCAAGGTGGTTTCTCATCTTTGACTGTGAACCTGGGAATATGTGCTCTGTTGTTAGCTTCCGATGCAGAGCCAACCCATTTCCCTGGTCCCATTTGAACGCATCAACCCACATCTGCCACTGGATTATCTTGCCATCTGGGAGTGTCAGGTTCCGCGTACAGCCCTTGCAGATACCGCTCTTCAGGATATTATTCCTTATTTTCTTTATTCCGTGTGAATAGTCCATCATAAAAATCACTGGACTATCTGGGTAGCATGGATTCGGAGCACACATGGTTTCCGTGGGGTCTTTTCCTAGGTTGATGTGCATGAAGTTTCTGTTTGAAGGTGCACCATCCATGCAGGTGTATGCTACATCAAATCCATACATTTTCAGCTTTGATACTGCTTCCCAAAATAGACAGTGTATCTCTGTTGCATGCACCTCTGTAGATATGAAATGGGCAAATGGAAATCTGAACCCAGTTAAACCAAGGAAGAGCAGTTGTAGTGCATGGGTTCCCAGTTTCTTTTCATTTTTCCCTGACTTCAACACCTCACACAGATTGCCTTCCTCACCTACATCTACAAACCCCACTAATTCTACCACATCGCCACATTTCGTAATTTGTACATCCGACTGGATAGCCATTTCATCGAGTACGATTCCACCTATCAGTCCTTCCTTTGGTATCTGTAGTCTCTTTGCCTCTTTTGACATCCACTTAAAAATATCCTTCTGGAATCCCACTTTCTGCTGGACATTGTTCTTGTAAAGAATTAAGAGGGATGGTGACGGCAACACAAGCATTTGACAATCCCTTAATGTGGAATAGCTCTTGGGACTCCTGGTGAATAGTTGGAGGCATAACGAGATAATCGACTTACTCCAGCGTCTGCCCCTTGGATCTCTTCCAACATTGGTTGCTTGACTGATCAGCAGCTCCAGCATATTCTCGCTAGCATCTGGAATGAGTTTTTTAAACTCCCTCGTAAGGTCTGTCTTGGTTTCTTTTTCTGTCTTTGTTTCAGTTACCAGCATTGGTTCCTTTTCCTTAGTGTTATATCCCAATGTCATTTTTTGGCAAATCCTACATACACTGGTTTGAGAAATAAAAGATACCACTCTTGAACAGCTTATTGACCGTAGTCGTTTCCCCGTCTCTGCTCTACTCTTCCACGTTTCTAGTGTGTGGAAGCTGCTACAGACAACAGATTTCTTTAATGGTATGCCCTGGCATAACTCCATCTTTCTGATCATTTGGCACACCAAGTTAATGCTCTCCTTCTGGATGCTGTAATGCTCATCAATACCGATCGCAGACAATTTAGTTGAAGTGTCACCCACTTTTAACTCCCAGTGTCCATCATTACAGAATAAGACATTTTTTATCACTTGGTGTCCATTTGATGCAGTATCTGTCACATATTCACACAGCACAGTATTATTGTTTTGGTGTTTCACATTAAAGTCCTCTGGCAGAAAACTTGGGATGTCACTGATGCATGGCTTGTGTTGTTCATTGTGTTGTAATGACTCTATGGGCTTTAAGAACAATCCATTGTAGAAGTTCATTGTGTCAGTCTTTGAGATTCTGCCCTTTGTTTTGGAAATGTTGGGGAAAAGGTTAACCAAATGCATGAAGAAGCCTTTCTTGGTCATCAGATCGGGTACTTTCCAGCCTTGTTCAACGTGCTCATAGTAGTAGGCATCATAAAGTGTCTTGCCCGCAACCTTCCCTCCCTCAATTTCCTGAATTCTTGAAAGTAACCTGGAAAGTATAAAAAAAAAAAGTCAACACGAGGCCGAGATTCCAGGGCGGAGATCTTGATCATTTTTAAGTTATGATCTAATTTCCCCTACTGCCACTACTGCACCCATCCCCACCCCTTCCCCCTCCCCCTCCGCTGCATGGCTACATTGTATATGAACTATGGAAAATAATATTTACACTGTGACATGTAGATGTGCAATAGCTATAGGGGTTTCACAAATGTATAAGGTCAATGTCACTGTTGCTAAACATAGAATGTGGGTATACTGCTAAAATTACACCTTGTATGACCCACAAAATGCCTGATTTGGTAAACATTTTGTTATGACATTATGATTCATCAAAGTTGGTTAAAATCAAGCATGGAGATCAAGTTTAAATTTTGTATCTCTTACCCAGTAAACATTTTTACTTTTTTATGGCAATATGAGGCAAAGTTGTTCAGTATCACGTAAGAAGTCAACTGCCAACAGGTCAAGATCATCAGCCTCAGGTCAAATGTTGAGGTCATTAGGTCAAAGGTCAAAGTCAAATTTGATATACGGTATATATATAGCTTAGTTTAATGTCACTATTAGGGTCAGACACATAGCAAGGCACTAGCTGACTTGTCAGTTTTAATTTGTATTGATTATTTTATACTTTCAGATTGGATGAATCCACCATTGAACAGCTCTTCAACATTCAGGACATGATGTGGATTGAGGCAGATCCTGAGACATCTGAACTCCAGCATGTTTTGGATGGGACCGTTGAAGAGGAGGAGTTTGACGATGACTTTAACAAGATCATTGCATCAACAGTATTCGTCAACTCCGACGAAATGGTGGATTTTGTTTTACCTCCGGGATTTGATGTCGTCAGTGTTTTACGTAGTATGAAGACTGACAATGTCTTAACGCCTTTGATGAAAGAGGTCAATGATTTGGTTTCGACCTTGCTCAGCAGCAATCTCCAGGCAGCACAAGAATTTTCAAAGAAGGAGTTCTTGGCTCTCTTAGCCATACTGGATGATCTAAACATTGCAGAACCTGTCGCTGTTAAAACAGAACACTTGTCAGACTTTTACAGAAAAAGCCATCTCCACCAAACATCTGATGAGTATAAACTTAACTGCATGATGTTGTTCCATGACATGTCACAGTATCCAGATGCCCACGGATACATCAGCTTTAACATCACCACTGCCATCCGAAAATTCCTTCTGCAGGAAAAAGTGGACCTATTTCCTGTATGTGATAGGACCACATCAACAAGAACAATAACCAGTGGATGTCGTGCTAGGGTACGGTACGTGGGGGGTTATTGTGTTAGCAAAGTGAGATACAAGTACATAAAACAACGCAACAGTACTTGTTATCAAACATCCATTGCAGCACAAGAACGCTACGAGGAGGCAAACAGTGTGGTCCAGTGTCTAGACAAGTTGAGGGAGAATGAGTCGTTCCTGGAAAAACATTCTGACTTGCCCGAAACGTTATTGGATGTCACAAGGAGGCAAAACATTTCAAGAGGGCTGACACATATACCAGATACCTTGTACAGTTTTTTCATGCTTCTTTGTGAAAAGTGTCTTTCAACCCTCACCGACATCAATGTACATACATATGGAGACCAACTTTACAATCACTGTCTCAGTGTTCTTACAGACACTGAAGACAGCCGTGTTCTTCATGAACAGTTTGTAAAGGTGCTTGTACAGAGAACGAACGTTGACGATTTCTCTGCTACTGTTGAGGACGACATACGACATGCCACAGGAAATGTTTTACATGAAATAGTTTTGAGAGTCCATGCAATTGATACGTTATTCATGGAAATCCTCAAAAAGTTTTTGATGGTTATGTTAAACCAATTCAGGAAAGATTTACTTCAGGCGTTGTCTGTGGAAAAGACCATGGCCCACAGAAAGCAAATTCTCGTAAAGAAAAAATAAAGGATCTGCTGGCACTCCAAATGTCACATTTGACTCTATTGTCAAAGACCAAACGGAGGGAAAGAAAATGTCCCATAACTTGTTAAAGGGACTACTGCTCAGGAAGAGTGACTTACTCAAAACTTTTAAAAAAGCTGAGTTAGCAACACTAGCCAAAGCTTACGGTGTATACGTTGAGTCCAGGCATACCAAATCAACGCTGATCAACCACCTAATACCAGCAGTGACACAGGTGGACAGTATGAAGAGTAGTAGTGTGTTTGCCCATCAGACGGCGCCACCGCAACAGCCTATAGTCACACAAGGTGACCCCCAGCCCAGCACATCCAGTTCGTGGTTCGCACATGAAGACCCCCAGTTCAGTACATCCCACTCTGAGATCACACATGAAGACCCCCAACCCAGCACATCTGGCCCCCAGATCACACATGAAGACCCCCAGCCCAGCACATCTGGCCCTGAGATCACACATGAAGACCCCCAGCCCAGCACATCATGCTCTGGAATTGTGACACATGAGGATCCACAACCAGCTGGCACATCAAGATCTGGAGTCGACACTCATGAAAACACCCAGCCCAGCACAGTTGAATTGTCACCGCGCCACAGTTCCAAAAGCGATGAGGAGGACAAGTGTAAAGTGTGCGACAAATCTACGGGTTCTGTGCAGTGGATCCAGTGTGAAAACTGTGAAGGGTGGTTACACAGAAATCGTGCAGGGTTAAAACAATTGAAACAATGGAAAAGGTGGTCCAGAAAAGGTGTCAAATATTTTTGCAAAGAATGCAAATAGAATACAAGGACCTTACTCAAGTAATCCCTCCCAATATCCCCCAGGACATCACGGTGTAACCTGCACCGCTGTAAATCAGTTATATTTTGCGAGAGAGTTATTTCCGCGTTAATATGCAAGTAGACTCAGTCGCAGAATTATATACTTTGCGAATAATAGTATTGTCTATGGCACAATGCATGATAGTCTTATCATTCGCAAATTTAAATACACGCGAATAAATAAAGTATACGCGAAATTCAAATATAAGTGATTTACAGTATTTACTTACTGTATTTATCCGGCGATAAGCCCATGCCAGGTAATAAGCCCACTGAGGTCCATTACATTTAGTGGAAATGCACATACATGCTATGTCAACTGTTGTCCTGTAAAAAACCCACTAGCCATATTTTGAGTCATAGTTTATGTGTTGGCCCCTTTCAAGCTTTGGCTTATTGCATTATAAATATATCAATTTTTAACACTGTGTTCACTCAGGACCTTGCACAATGTACTCCGTATAGAACCACAGACAGTGATGTATATCCAGAACACAGTACCTTTGCACATGTAACCTTCGAAGTTAGAGATGTGAGTGTATATATACTAGTAACACCTGCCCAGGTGTGTTCCCAGGTAAAGTTAGAGATGTCGTATGTGTTGATATAACATCTGCCCAGGTGTGTTCCCAGGTAAAGTTAGAGATGTCGTATGTGGAGATATAACATCTGGCCAGGTGTGTTCGCAGGTAAAGTTAGAGATGTATGTGTAGATATAACACCTGCCCAGGTGTGTTCTCAGGTAAAGTTAGACATGTCAACTCTAACTTCACCTGGGAACATGCCTGTATAGGTGTTATATCTACACATACTACAGTAGTATGTGTAGGTACAACACCTATACAGATGTGTTCTAAGGTAAAGTTCAAGATGTATGTGTAGATATAACACCTGCCCAGGTGTGTTCTCAGGTAAAGTTAGAGATGTATGTGTAGATATAACACATGCCCAAGTGTGTTCTAAGGTAAAGTAAGAGAATTACAGAATGTATGTGGATCATTTCTGTTAATACTATATAGTGGGTAATTGATGATGTGGTGTTGCTCACAAACAAGAGTTCTGACAGTGATCTTTATTAGAAACAAATTACAAGGAATTCAAACTTTTTGTGTTGTAAAGTACCGCTAGTCTGTTACAAATCATGCATTCTTTGTTAAAAACGAACACACGTCCCATATCAGTGATGTGAAATTTTAAATATTACAAAATAAATGGAAATTGTGGGACCATTATGTGTTGAAAATCAACTGACTGAGTTTATTATCCACAAGCATAAACATTAGTTTACTGACATGAAAGTTCTGACACAATATTTGAATAATATAATTAGCATAGGAATTATTCATTTTTGTTGAAATTGTCAAGATGTGCCTAAAATAAAATATTGTTTGTTTCCCCTTTTATTTATCCACCCACCAAAATAACACCTACCCAAAATATTTTGTTGGCATAAAAAGGTACTTATACTTTGTGATTGTGTTAAATTTAAATAATATTTTATTTCGATTTTTTTTCTTTAAATATTAAGATAAATAATTCACCTGCCTACCCGTGCTGATAACTCGGGTTGGAAAAGGGAAAACAAATAATAATATAATGTTGGCTTGAGTGAATTGTCTATGATGTGTAATTACTGAATGTGTGCCAAATGAATACCCTATTATGTGATCAAGTGATGACAACTTTTATATGATGCAGGATATTACAATGTTAAATTGCAGACTGCTTTTGTTATCATTTATCCTAAAATTCCTTCTAAAGGAATAACTATGATAGATAAAATAGCTGTTGCATTACATTGTACATCAGATATAATTTTCAGTGTCATGGTAAATAACTGAAATATATGTATAATTCTTGATCTTGTATTTAGAATGTTTAGACTAATACACCTTTTTATGGATCTTTTGTTTTAATTGACAGAATTATTTCAGATCATATAATATATGTTTATGTTATAGTTAAAAAAACAAAAAAACAAACACATTACAAATTGGATAAATTTTCTTTAAATTAATTAAATTCCAATTCCAATTAAATTCAAATATCAATTACCACCAATTTTATTTTTAAACTACTTTTTTAATGCATTAGCATTAGAATAAAGCTTTGTAATTTAACAGCTATTTTACTTTATCATTCCATGATATTTTAATAAGAACTTACCATGTGACAATTGCCATTTTAGCAAGAATGTACAAATTTCATGTTTTTTCTGTGTTTTTTCTCGTCTTCAAAATCTTGCGCCAAAATCCGATATAATATTCGGAAGTCCTCTTGTCATATGTGCATCACAGCAAGTAAACCTCCGAAATGTTCCGAACGGCCGGTTAAAAATAGCCGAAAATAGCTCGACCAATCAGCATGCGTGTTACATATNCAATTTCACTCTACATTTCTTGTTTGCAGACTTAAGTGAGTGTAATGTGTTGCTCATAATTATACTGTCAATGATAAATACAGAGAAAACCTAAATGAAATGTTCACAAACTAAAGTAATTGCAACTCTATTAGCCTCAACGTAAGTGAAAATGATCGTTATTAAATGATCAAAGGGAGGTAACTGCTATATTCCTACACCGCATTATGATTTCTGCTACACTTTTTCAGGGACGTATAGTGAAGTATTAAAAACAATGATCATAATCTCTTTGTCTTGATGATTTCATGCTGATACTTTCCCATGCTAATATTAGTCACATATTGATACAAATCATGGCAGACTTTTGCTAAAAGAAGTGTATGAAAACGCCACAATATGCAACGGTCCTGGTCAGCGACGGTCCCCGTCAGCCCCGGTTCCAGTGAGGGCAGCTCAGCTGTTANTACCACCTATGATCCCAGCTTTGGCAAGAAATAACGACTACTCGATCAGGTTAGGTGAATTCCCGTTGGGAAAATCCCAGTAGAATCGCACAACAACAAAATGTGTAAGTGTGGTTGTGGTGCGATTTCAACGACAGAAACTGTGATTAAGAAATGAAAGACATTTTCCTTCGGGTTGCTAAAACAGAACCTGGACATAATATTCACTGACAGTGACATCGTTACACGTTACTGGGCTGAGGTAAAAGGGTCACAGTACATTGATTGTACGGCAGTGCAGGTTTCTTTGGCAAGCCGGGTGCGGATGGCACGCTATCAATGTCAGGAAATGAAATTCCGTAAGTGGATAGATCTAACATAATACAAGTATTTTGGAATATGTATAGTGCTGTATGATGTTTTGTACTAATATCGATATCGTCTTCAAATACATGTAAGCGCCATGTTGTATTATATTTTGCTTAACTTGCAAAGTCTGTACTTAAAACTTTCAAACTCTGCCAATAACACTGCACTTTTAACATGCCCATTTAGTAATCTGTATGCTGTGTCCTTCCTTGATTACATGCATATAATTACATACAGGGTAGAAATGTGTTGTAGCAGGGTCATGATCAATGGTCATTGCCTCTGACATGACAGGCAGATCTGTGTTTTTCATTTTGATTTTTCAAAGGCCTTAAAAAAAGTTCAGGCACTACAAACTTCACATAAAACTATATTAAACTGTCAAGTATTTACAAATAGTAGGAGCTGTCAAATAAAATCCTTTCTGTGTGTTTGCCATTACATGTGTATACAACATTTGCTACATATAAAAGTCACAACCCTTTCTCCCTGTGATGGTATAAGCTGCCCTTAGATTTGAAAACAATATGAATGTTTCCTTTTCAAACATATCGAGCCATTGGTGTTCTGTAAATAGACTGGAAGCTTAGAGGAGCAGAGCCTTGAACACTTAGCACATTTTGTAACAAGGAGACATTTTAATTCTACAACACCATTCCAACAGCACTCACACGTGACCAATATGTCTGGACTTGCTCCTAAATAAGAGTGATTCTGGTCAAGGAATATGCCACATTCAGAAATGGACACTTTACTACAAAAATACTTTGACATTTCTTTCTTGTAGGATTGTTTGGCCTCTGGTTCCAGTTCCCTGCCATGTTTAATAGATTTTATATTTGGGTTATTTTTCTATACTCCAACAAATTGCACAATAAAGGTTCCATATTTGCTACCTTTGACATATAAGAAAATATCTTAGTATGTACAGAATAAAAAGTTAGATGATGTTAATCTGTCCTGACGAATGTCATGCCTAAGCGGATTCTCACTGTCCATTTGTTGCCAATGAAATCGCCTGACATTCCTCTTCACAAGATAACTTATAAGAGCATGTACAATATATACTAAGACTGAGGCCAAGTTCAAGTTTGACTGAAACCTGCTTTTGTTTATTGAGTCATCACATTCATTATTTAATGTTCTAGTCTAAGGGAGATAATTGATATATTTTTAAACCATAAAACTGTTTCCTTGATATTTGAATGTGCCCAGTCTATGACACATTATTGACAAGAATGTTATGTACAGGACAATATTTATAAGGAGTGCTTTATTTTATTTATCACTAATTAAAATAGTTTTCATAGCTAACTAATATATTTCTAGACAATTTATATATAAATTTGTATTATCAATATTAGGGTATGACTCGCTATTAAGCATTTAGTTTGCATTCAAAAAGATAAATAGAACGTTAACTAATACTTTCATTTAAACATTACACAATCACCTACAGGTATCAACAGTTGTCTTGGTTTCATAGCCTATTTTACTGCTCCATTTTCCTTGTAACAGCAAACTCACACTGTATGTAAGTCACCCTTCACTTCATGTGACGCCAGTACGGTGTACATTTGGCTGACAAAATACAGCCGATGCAGTTGATGTGGAATGGTAGTAAACTTCCTGAAAGTGACCAGACTGAAAGTACTCATAAGCCTTTACGATTTTGTAATCATTAAAAATAGTCTGTACATGTACAGCAGTCGACGATTGTCTGTTTACAAGGAAATTAATGATGTTGGTTATATAAACAGGTCCCAGTTTCTCCTCGACCCACCCAGTGTGTAATAACAATGGGTCCGGTATGTCCATCATCTACAAGTAACAAACTAAAGTATTCTTCCTTATTTTGTTTAAAACTACAGTATTGTTTGCGTCTTACATTCAACAATCTTACAACACTTAAAATTAAAATACCATCTAGAAATTTTCTAGATTTATATCTGAAAGTAATTTGTGGTCGGCCTGAAAGTACTGCTGTACAATCGCATGCTGATTGACGTAGAGACCGACAGTTACCAAAGACTGATTTTTACATGAAAAAGTAAGTACATTTACAACACCTGGCCGGGCAGTCTTTGTTTTCAAGCCCAAGAAAATCATTTTTATTTGTCAGATGTTTCCCATTGACGTGCAATACTATCGGAGATGTACATGTGATAAATTGGGTGGGGGGATCGGTGAAAGCCAGGACTCTCTCATCCTGACCCGATGAAAAATATAATATTGGGTAGCGATTTAGAAGTTTATATTTGTAAGGGACAGAGTCTTTATTGCGTATCATGTAAATTGACATCATCTCAGCCGATACCCGTCATCTTTCTTAAACAACATTAATCAGTTTCTTCAAGTTACCGAAAACTAACTATCACAACTAAAAAAAGCCATGTATTTCAATGTTAATCATTGTTACACACACACATTTGGAGCTGTTCGTATCAGTACAGCTTGTGTAACATAAACATATTTATTTTTACATTTAAACACTTAGATTACTTGTAAATTAGTCAAATGTTTGAAGGTGGCGAAACTGCCTGCACCTTTGAGCAAAACCACTGAAGGCCTGATGAGGTCACAAATGTTGCTGCGTGATGTCATTCAGGCATGTTTACAACAATGTTTATTTATAGGCATTTCAGTCGAATCTTCTGTATCAGTGCTCGTCGGCATTTTGATACATGCCTATTTGGTCGAATTATGAACAGAAACCCTTACTAATGTGACGAATTTGCCTTCACTGACGTTGGATGTCTGCTGGTCTTGTCTGGTGTAAGCCAGACATCTATCTGTCAAAATGTCTTAAGTCTGGTGTCAGGGCCAGAGGAAACTCGGGCTACTATGTTTGGTTACTCTATCGGGTAAGGATCTGTTAATCAATCTGTTTTATTATGACTATATATGCATGGTGAGGGGTATATCAAAAGGTTCCACAATCCCGCGGCCTTAATGATGGTGTGGTCGACCAACAGTTCAACCCTCTGCAGGTTAGTCATATTTTAAATAAAGATTTGCATGGACACATATGAATCTTTATTTGTGGCTGGATGCTTCTCCACAGCTAGAAATTAAGATTTCATTATGCTCCGCATGACCTAGGGGCTACAGGTATACAAACAAACTTTGGATGATACGTCATTATGACATATCAAATTCATTTGGGTCGCAGAAGAGTTTGACTTATTATAATGCCATTGAACCATTTTTATAGAGTCATTGGCCGTAATGCCTCATTGCAGACTCAGTTCTAGCTGCGATAACCTAGCTTTCTGATGACGAGAGATTGTTTGTATATATATTGCCCCGGCTTTCTGACGACGAGAGATTGTTTGTATATATATTGCCCCAGCCGGGGCAGAGGAGGCCGGGTATTGATATTAGTACTAACTCAGTTCATGAACATTGCTATGTACAATTTTAATAACTATAAGTATCAGGTAAATATATCCAAATTACTTAAGGATTAACTTGATTATATTTTTCATGTTATGGAGATATAACACAAAAAAACGGAGTGTACTCTATATAAACTGCGAAGCGGTTTATGATGACAGTAAACTCCGTTTCTTTGTGTTATAGCTCCATTACATGAAAAATATATTCAAGTTATCCTTATAATTTAATCTACTATACACAATCCCTGTGGAAATCCACTTTTATTGATGGACTCTTTTCTCTTAGAAAAATATTGCCCCGCTGTATCAACCAATCAAAAGTGACGTTACAAATGGTGACGTCATTTTTTTACGTTATGGGATGATAACATAAATTTTTAAGCCAATGGAAATGCTTGTTACAAGCAAGATTAAATTCTATATCTATATTCCAAAGCTTAATTGGGATCTTTAAAAGTAACTTGTCTGGGGGTTGAAGTTAAGGTGACTGTACCATGCTTAAGGGTATGTTGAACCTAAATAATTCAAAAATGTAATTTAGTGAGGCCAGGGGATGTCAAAGACAATGTTGGATGGAGAAAATAGTGATTGAGAATGGGGTACTATTAAAGTATCAATATGCATATAGATACTGGTGTTCTGAATACTTAGTTGATTTTTATTTCATTTCAGGGATACTTTGTTCTGGTGAAAATGATGTGAAGGAAAAGGCTGAAAGTCTTAGTAAAGTTCTGACAGACAGAACACCTAAGCCAGCCTTCTCTGGGATACTTATCATACATGGTAATTATACTTTTTTGTTTCTAGTCACAGCCAGTAACAGTCAAGCTTCAATGTTTCTATTCATCAAAAGTAAACTATTGAAGAAACATTTTGGAGATATTTGTCAATTTTTCTATGACAAAAAGCATTTAACTTATATACCCTGCTGTCTCACACAGTAACTCAAGCTTCAGATAGCATAGGAATGCAAGTGTGGAATAACGAGCTTATATCAAAACTCAGGTGGCATTTAAAGTAATGTGGTCATAATAAAGTCATGTGGTCACATTAATGTCATGTGGTCACATTAATGTCGTGTGGTCACATTAAAATCATGTGGTCACATTAGTGTCATGTGGTCCCATTAATGTCATGTGGTCACATTAAAGTCATGTGGTCACATTAAAGTCATGTGGTCAAATTAATGTCATGTGGTCACAATCAAGTCATGTGGTCACATTAAAGTCATGTGGTCACATTAATGTCATGTGGTCAAATTAATGTCATGTTGTCACATTAAAGTCATGTGGTCACATTAATGTCATGTGGTCACATTAAAGTCATGTGGTCACATTAAAGTCATGTGGTCACATTAATGTCATGTGGTCAAATTAATGTCATGTTGTCACATTAAAGTCATGTGGTCACATTAATGTCATGTGGTCACATTAATGTCATGTGGTCACATTAAAGTCATGTGGTCACATTAAAGTCATGTGGTCACATTAATGTCATGTGGTCACATTAATGTCATGTGGTCACATTAAAGTCATGTGGTCACATTAAAGTCATGTGGTCACATTAATGTCATGTGGTCACATTAATGTCATGTGGTCACATTAAAGTCATGTGGTCACATTAATGTCATGTGGTCACATTAATGTCATGTGGTCACATTAAAGTCATGTGGTCACATTAAAGTCATGTGGTCACATTAATGTCATGTGGTCACATTAATGTCATGTGGTCACATTAAAGTCATGTGGTCACATTAAAGTCATGTGGTCACATTAAAGTCATGTGGTCACATTAAAGTCATGTGGTCACATTAATGTCATGTGGTCAAATTAATGTCATGTGGTCACATTAAAGTCATGTGGTCACATTAATGTCATGTGGTCACATTAATGTCATGTGGTCACATTAATGTCATGTGGTCACATTAAAGTCATGTGGTCACATTAAAGTCATGTGGTCACATTAATGTCATGTGGTCACATTAATGTCATGTGGTCACAATAAAGTCATGTGGTCACATTAAAGTCATGTGGTCACATTAAAGTCATGTGGTCAAATTAATGTCATGTGGTCACAATCAAGTCATGTGGTCACATTAAAGTCATGTGGTCACATTAATGTCATGTGGTCAAATTAATGTCATGTTGTCACATTAAAGTCATGTGGTCACATTAATGTCATGTGGTCACATTAATGTCATGTGGTCACATTAAAGTCATGTGGTCACAATAAAGTCATGTGGTCACATTAATGTCATGTGGTCACATTAATGTCATGGGGTCACATTAATGTCATGTGGTCACAATAAAGTTGTGTGGTCACATTAAAGTCATGTGGTCACATTAAAAGTTATGTTGTCATGTTAAATTTCATGTGGTCACATTAATATCATGTGGTCACATTAATGTCATGTGGTCACATTAAAGTCATGTGGTCACATTAATGTCATGTGGTCACATTAAAAGTTATGTTGTCATGTTAAAAGTCATGTTGTCACATTAATGTCATGTGGTTGCATCAATGTCATGTTGTCACATTAATGTCATGTGGTCACATCAATGTCATGTTATTTTATTTGATCACATTAATGCCATGCGGTCACATGCTATTAGGTCATGAGGTTACTTATTAATGTTGGCAGCTCATAACCTTAACCTTTCTGCATTTTGAAATTGATTTCCAGATTAAATTGACTTTGTGCTCCTAATTACCTCTCACTAAAATATTTTGACAGAAAAAAAGCTTTCAGATAAGTATTGTTTTCATGTTCCCACAAAAACAGCAAAGGGAGATAACGATGTAAGTGTGGGGTATGGAAGGGATATAGGGCTGCATATATCTGTCCAAACCTGACCATAACAAATTCAGTTATCGTCACCCTTTCACCTTCATCCTTGATTTGAGTCAATGAAATTTCACAAAAGTGTTCAGTTAAACAATACCTTGAACCTTTGTTTAAATGACTGTACCTGTGCCTTAATTTCCACAGGTGTCGAGGATGTCCAAAAGGCAGGTTTGTTTTTGCAGAGTGATTTTGAAGGGACTACAATATTCATTTTGGACAGAGACTTCTTGTCCCTAACAGAGAACAGAAAGGCATTCAAGTTGTTCCAGAACATCAAAGGTAGGAATTTTCATTTTTGAACCTTTCTCTTCCAAATTTCGAGTTCAAAATTGAATCTAAAATTCTCTCTGCCTATTATGGTCAATATGACTTTAGATTTTGGTTTGTTTTGAAGGAATTGGTAAAATCTTAAATATATGATTGGAAGTATATTTCTGGATACTTGTCTTAATTACTAAATTATGTGACCAGTTGAAATACTGTTCTTAATGCCTTCGGCATGGTATTTTCGTGAGGTTGCACTCTAAAATTTGCCATTAGATCTTTGCTGTTGCAAAGAGGCAAATACACAACTATACTGCTTTCCGAAGCCACACACATGCAGGCATACATTACATACAAAGGGACATGTCCTTACTGTAAATCACCTTAAACCCTTGTCACACTAGGGTCGCGTTCCTACTGCGTCCAAGAAAAATCCAACACCGATCTGCGCGCAGTGGAATCACAAGCATCGCCGCTGCAATGCAGTGGGATCACATAGAATGCCGAGCGACTGCGCACACTTTGAGCATGCCCAAAACAAACGCCGGTACTCGGCATTCTGATAAGAGAACAGTGGAATTGCCGTGAGGTCGCCGTAGCAGCGCAGTTAGGTCTCATTCTCTGAGATGACACTGCCTCTGGTGCGCCTATACGTGCCGTGACCACTCGATGCACGCAGTGAAAGCGCCGTGAGAGCGCCATGAGAGCGCCATGAGAGCGCAGACAGTTGTCAACTAGTACTCCGTAGGAATGCGGTAGAACGCCTTGAAGCTCCGTAGAAACGCCAAGGTCGCTGTGAGAATGCTGTGATCTCACAGCACTCTGGAAAATTTAACAACGCTGTGCAATCGCAGTGACAGGGTTTTTAGCTGTTGATAGTAGGCTAAACCCAATAAAACCAAGCCAAATTAGTAAATTAACGTTAATATGTTTTCCTGACTTGCAGAGTATCTGTATCCCCGGAGAAATGGCCGCGTCCTCTTCATCAATCATGGTGTTTCAGAGGAGGCACTGGAAGAGTTTAAGAAGGATTTTGATTTGTCAGACAACTTTGTGCAAGCACTTGTTCACTTCGCAGAAATTACAGAAATTGCCAATTATGTCTACAGACTGATATGTCACGGCGGTCCGACAGCATCCATTGGTAACTATCAAAGTAGATTAGATAACAGTCAAGTTCTGGTCCTTATTATTTCATCTTAATGCTCACAAACTTTAGATAAGGGGTCTGCCTGTCAATGTTTTATTTTTCCTCCCATTAAAACAGCAGCTGTAGAATTTTGACTGAAGCAGGAACAGAGCTTCATTCCAAGTTTTCTTTTTTTTCATTATTTTTTTGAAATATTTCTTTCAGGTCTGGTCAAAATCTGCTATGGCCATCCTGGCCTCTAGTTTACCAAAACATTGCTTAACCATTTCCACTGGGCTATTTTAATAATATTATAATAATTATAATAATAATATTCAATAAACCAGTATTTTCCTACAAGGCTTCCATACAGAGGCCAAATTGAATGGTTTCATTGGTATCTTTATCTGTTGTTATAACACAAAACATGGAGTCTGCCATCAGCCTGTAAAATTATACTGGGTAATGTGTGTGCCGATATGTCCATTGGTAGATGTCATTGTTTTATATATAACATTGTCACAGTGTGGAAGTGTCAGGAGTAATATTTCGACCAGTCCGTTATGAAAGATTTTACTTTGGAAAAAAATATTGTAATTTGTGCCTCCTGGCATCAGAATGTTCGTGATTTCATGATTTCACACATGGTTGTCCCATTGTGAGGTCACACACATGAAATGGGATGTAAGATAGAAATGTCTTACACCCCTTGCTTACCCTGAACAGTTCTGTCGTATATGCACGGGAATGCGCGAAAAATATACCTCCAGATGACTTCAGACAGATGTTTTATGAGGTTCAGTCCTGGAAACTGTAAAACACAATTTCCAATGGTGTTGACCATCTGAGCAGACACTTTTGAAATTAACTTTAAGAAACCAATTGAACTCCTGGTTTTTTGTTTACAGAGGAGTCCGTGAGCGTTCCTACAGGAATAGTCAGAAATCTCACCGACCCAGCCCTTGATTCATCCAACTGGGAAAGGATGAGCGTGAGTTCCTTACAAAATGCTGCGCCTGTTTCTAATTTGCCATCTTACTACTTGCGACACAACTCTCCACCAGGTATGTCTAAACAAGGTTTTTATCTGGGCCTTTTATAAGATTATATGTAGGGTTTATGTCGTTTAGCTGTTAAGATTATGCATTGCCTTTAGAATTTTTATTTAATCATGAATTTTAGACTGACATCAAGCAGTATAGCCTTCTAAACTGATAAGCTAATTAACCCCTGAAATTTCATAATAAACTATTCCAACCTTTGGATTGGAAGGATTCAAATGTGTCTTCAGGGGTGAATGAGTTAATCTTTGATGTACTTACTGTTCAAAATAAACAAAACATCTATTCAATATAGTTTTTGGATTTTCAGATTCGACATTAAGTGGTATAGCCCACTATATTGATAAACATTTTTTTACTTAATATTCAAAATAAAACACATTGTATTTTTAGCTCGCGAAGGGCAAATGAACTTATGCCATGGTGCAGTGTCTGTCGTCTGTCATTCAACTTTTTCTTTAAAACGCTACTAGTCCTGAACGGCTGAGTGGATTTTAACTAAATTTGGTCAGGAGCATCCATGTGCCAAGGGCACTCAATTTTGTATAAACAGTGGGTGTGACCCCCGCTTAGGTCAGAAAAGAGGGGCCCAATATGGGAAATAGAGGTAAAACTTTTAAAATCCTTCTTCTAGCATATGGGTAAAGGGATTTTATCTGAATTCACTTAGTCTGATGTATCCTTGGGCTAAGCAGTCTCAATTTTGTTTAAACGGTGGGTGTGCCCCCCCCCCCNTTGATCAAAGTGGTCTCAATTTTGTATAATTGGTGCCCTTGGGGCCAAATAGAGGAAATAGAAGCAAACCTTTAAAATCCTTACTCTATTTTGTAAAAAAGTTGGGTGTAGGGCCCAAAAAGGGAATTAAGGGATTTCATCCAAATTGGGTCTGGAGCATCCTTGGGCCATGGGGACTCAATTTTGTATAAACAGTTAGTGTGCCCCCCCCCCACGGGGGCAGAGGGGCAGGGCCCAAAACCATTGAAATCCATCTCCTACCATAGGGATTCAAGACTATCCCAATTTTGTCTCCATCAAGTTGTTTAGTAGTGCCTGTTACTGTTAGGGTGTTTTCATTAAAACAAGAAGGCCACCAGGCTGCCATCTTGGAATTTGAAGTTTGTTCTCGCTATATCTCCAGAAATACTGGATGGATCTTTCTGAAATTTCATATGTACATAAAATACCTACCAAGGAGTGCTATATTTTTATCTATATCAAGGAGGTACAGTAGTCTAGTGGTAGGACGCGGGGCTCGTGACCGAAAGGTGGCGGTTCCAGTCACGGCACGGCGTTGTATCGTTGAGCAAGATACTTTACTCCGCTTGTTCCAGTCTACTTAACTGTAAGTGAGTATGTGGTTGGGCAGTGCTAGAATTGTAGAATGCTAGCTGTGAGCGCCGAAATGGCAGCATATGCTACAAAGGGAGTTGAGAAAGATATTGGCTGGTTGCAAAGGCCCTATAACCACGAATTATCATTTGTGAACCGCTTTGAGATGCCCTACGGACTATGTTGTGATAAAGCGGTATATAAGAACCTCAAATTATTATAATTTATTATTTATTATTACTTTAAACATATCCAGGTGAGCAATACAGGCCCTCTGGGCCTCTTGTTATGCATAACATCATTTTTAATTTCAATGACATTAATGTTTTGTGACTTTCAGAATCAGCATCAAGTGGCCTTCACAACATTCGAAGCCCAATGGAGCACTATTGTTCTATATCGTCTGATAGTGGGTCAGCGGATGGGTCTAGGCAGCCCCCAGTTGGGGATTCAGCCCCGGTGTCCTTTAACAAGGGGTCATCAAGGTCACTACCAGCATCCACCTCACCACAAGCCCAACAGGACCCTGCTACATTCAGGTCTGAGCCAGCAGCAAGAGCTATACCACAAGTGATGGGATATAACCCTGGTCAGGTGACTGGAAATAACCCTGGTCAGACGACTCGATATAACCCAGGTCACGTGACTGGATATAGCCCTGGTCAGGTGACTGGAAGTAACCCTGGTCAGGTGACTGGATGTAGCCCTGGTCAGGTGACTGGATATAACCCTGGTCAGGCAACTGGTTATAACCCTGGTCAGGCGACTAGATATAATCCTGGTCAAGTGACCCGAAATTACCCTGGTCAGGTGACTGGATATAACCCTGGTCAAGCGACCCGAAATAACCCTGGTCAGGTGACCGGAAGTAACCCTGGTCACGTGACTGGATATAATCCTGGTCAAGCGACCCGAAATAACCCTGGTCAGATGACTGTATATAATCCTGGTCAAGCGACCCGAAATAACCCTGGTCAGGTGACTGTATATAACCCTGGTCAGGTGACTGGATATAACCCAGGTCAGGTGACTGGGAATAACCCTGGTCACATGACTGGAATTACCTCGGAACACCCAACAGCTCAGTTGATGCAACAAAGAGTGCCTGAACAAAATCAAGAACAAGCAGAAAGCTTTTCCTCTGAGAACATATTTTTTTCAAGTTATCAGCAGCAGCAACAGTATGACCCGTCGAATCAGCAGGGTGTCGTGATGGAGAACTATGTGCAGCCTGTTCCCAATCAAGGAGCAGTGAGTGTTAACACCAATGACAGTGGAAACTTTAGTACATATAGGTCAAGTGGTGTACAGTTCATCAGTCAGGACCAGCTGAGCACAGGATCGCCAATGGTTTCGTCATATGTCCGTGGAGACATGGAGCATTTATTGGATGATCAGGCATTACCAACTTCCCTTTATAATTCAAATAACCCAGAGCAGGGTTTCAAATCAGGATTCTGTGTAGACTGCAAGAAAAGCAAAGACCCCTTGGCTGTAACCGTTCCCCCAGATGCTGCACAGAATCAAGACTTTTTCACAGATGAATCTGTAGCTCCATTTCCAACATTTGGTCCCACTGCTCTGAATGAGGTCTGTGAAGAATGTTCACAGAAAAGGCAAAACATGAAATTAGACAGTATACCATCAATGGAATCAAGCATGATCAACTCAATGATTCTAAGTGATGCAAGTGGGAAGCTTGGAAATAGTAGAAATAGCGGACTCAGTCAGAATTCTTACAGTGGTCAGGGCGATCAGTTGAGTCAACCGTCATTCCAGGGGCAGATGTCAAAGAAAGAACAAGGGTTAAACCAGGGACAGGTGTCAGAAGGTCAAAGGTCAATACATGGGCAGATGTCACAAGGTTATGGATTAAATCAAAGACAGATGGTACAAGGACAGATGTCACAGGGTCAAAGGTTAAATCAAAGACAGATGGTACAAGGACAGATGTCACAAGGTCAAAGGTTAAATCAAAGGCAGTTCTCGCAGGATCCATTGGCTGTGCAGACCCAAGTGGACCAGATAGTGGAGGGGATATCAAACATCAGATTCCCAGGACTTAGAAACATCACACTATCCGAGACTCAACAGCAGATCAGTGGTATTGTAAATGCATACACTGATCAGAAGTGTGACCGAAATAGTGAACAAGGACAACACGACCAAAAAATGGCTCCTAACTCACAGAACCTTAGGATGCAGAATGTGTCTGTCCAGAGGATGGCCTTGCCCCAGGGGATGACCACGTCTCAGAGAATGACTTCACCCCAGGAGATGACCTCGCCTCAGGGGATGACTTTACCCCAGGGGATGACCTTTCCTCAGGGGATGACCTTGCCTCAGGGGATGACCTTACCCCAGGTAATGACCTCATCTCAGGGGATGACTTCGCCACAAAGAATGACCTTGGCTCAGAGAATGACCAGCATGCCAACCATTGGGATGCAGGAGTCGGAAATGAACTTGCTATCAAGCTTTAGTGGTGCTGGTGGTGGGACGTCTCGGGGACTCCAGTCTCTTCCCAGTAATCTAGACTCGCACACTGCAGGCTTCTTGGGGCCCAACATCCGCCCGGGGGATCCTGACAACCACTCAAGTATGCAGTCTGAAACAGGTAAATCAGGTGTTTCCTATACATGCACATGGTGAATCCCTTTGCTTGTGAAGCCAGTTTGATTTCTGCAAAAAATGTGTGGAATCGCTTATTTTCACAGAAATATGGTAATCATGGTCAGGATGGTTTTTACAATTGTGTCACTGTGGTGGGGATGACTTACAGATGTAATTGAGCAATTAAGATCAATTCAGTCATTTCAAGTATTTAGTCCTCTTACATCCGATTTGTAAATAGGAGCTAGCTATCTCAATGTAATAATGGTCATTATCTATGTGATTATTGTTCTCAATTTTGATTGGTTAAATTCAATATCAATTTAAATAGATGTATATGCAACAATAAAATTAAAGCCAAGAATACAGATTGCATATATGTTTCTTATAAAACTCTATTTTACATTTCTGTTTTGTCACTTTCAAATCGTATCTTAAATATTTCCATACATTTTATCCTTTGAATTTCGATAGATAACAGAGATTTTGATGATCGTTTGAATGGAAACACTGGTTCACCCAGAAGGGTATGTATCTCAAACAAAATGTGAAAAAATGTGTGTGATCAATGAACGTCTTGTTATCAACTTGCTGAGGGTAGGGTGGGTATAAGTGAGTTTAATTTGTATATGTGAACTATAAGAAAACGGCTGATATTCACCTTCTGAGGGCCTGTTGGATAAGTGAAGTGAGTTTATAAATGTGTACTATTAATGAAATGCTGATGTTGACTATCTGAGGGCAGGATGGGGAAGCGTTTGTTAATGAATGTGATGCAATTGAATGCTGATGATGACGTTTTAAATGTCAACGGTATATGCACTCCTTAAAATGAATAATTATTAATTTTTCAATATTATACTTTTAATTTCAATTTTAACACCCTAGAAACCACCAGGAGACTTATAGAACAATACCATTATTTTTTTCAGGAGGACAGGGGCACAAGGACCATCAGTTCAAGTAATACAAACAGTCACCGCGGACGTGATGGTAAGTTTATTATAATCCTATCGGTTATCTTTTCATTTTTCTGCTGTGACTTTTAGTAAGGGTTTTGATTTTGTAAAGAGCCATTGCAGATCTATTTCTCCTCACTGAAGTAGAGAGTCCCAATGTTTTGTGTTGTGTCTCTAATGAAGATGATTTCCAGTTTGTTTGGCGTTTTTCGAACTTTGAGTTGCTTGCCTATTTACTATAGCAAAAAGGGAAACATTTAATTAAAAAAACCAAATACATATATATATAAGTTCTTTTTATTTGACATAATACTATATACAGTTGTAATTTACCTTGTATGAAGACAGGGGAAATACCATGAATTTAAGAGACTAAGAACTTTTCAAAACTTGTACACAGTTAAAAAAAGTGGAATACTTAACCTTTTTGTGAATAAATATATACATTTGTATCATTGATGAGATCTTCTGGTATTCATGTTGGGAAATATCAGTGACTTGATGCTACTGTCACAGTGTCATTGATATCAAGATTTCCTGAAACATCACTTTACTCTCAATACATTTAAAGTACCTGTGTAATTTAGTTTGTTTTCCCTTGCGTTATTTGACATAAACTCCTGATAGTATCATGATTTATTAGCAGTTACACAATATTTTAAATATAAAATAAACTGTAAATTGATGATGACACAGGTGATTGAATAAGTTGTATCATAACCCTGAGAAAACGTACCTAAGATGGCTAAAGCTACAGGTATCAGAATTAGGCTTTCTGTGATTTCACCGATCAAGCCTTGTTAATTGACAATTGGGATGAACATTTTGTTGTGTTTGAAGCTGATTTCCTGGTTAATTGTTTTGTGGAAAGTTAGTTTTTCTGTAAATGTAATTATCAAATTTTACTTGGCATATTACACAGGATAATGATGATGTAAGGAAAATACAGCTGTTTAAGGAACTATTGCTGTGTAAGGGAAATATGGCTGTGTGGGGATAGTATAGCTGTGTGGGGATAGTATAGCTGTGTGGGGATAGTATAGCTGTGTGGGGATGATATAGCTATGTGGGGATGATATAGCTGTGCGGGGATACTATTGCTGTGTATTAATGATATAGCCGTGTGGGGACAATATGGATGTGTGGGTATAATATGGCTGTGTTGGGATAATATGGCTGTGTGGGTATAATATGGCTGTGTGGGGACAATATAGCTGTGTGGGGGTAATATGGCTGTGTGGGGACAATATAGCTGTGTGGGGATAATATGGCTGTGAGGGGACAATATGGATGTGTGGGGATGATATGGCTGTGTGGGTATAATATGGCTGTGTGGGGACAATATAGCTGTGTGGGGATAATATGGCTGTGTGGGGACAATATGGATGTGTGGGGGCAATATGGATGTGTGGGGATAATATGGCTGTGTGGGGATAATATAGCTGTGTGGGGATAATATAGCTGTGCGGGGATAATATGGCTGTGTGGGGATAATATGGATGTGTGGGGACAATATGGATGTGTGGGGATAATATGGCTGTGTGGGGATAATATAGCTGTCTGGGGATAATATAGCTGTGCGGGGATAATATAACTGTGTGGGGATAATATGGCTGTGTGGGGATAATATAGCTGTGTGGGGGTAATATAGCTGTGTGGGGATAATATGGCTGTGAGGGGACAATATGGATGTGTGGGGATGATATGGCTGTGTGGGGATAATATGGCTGTGTGTGGATAATATTGCTGTGTGGGGATAGTATAGCTGTGTGGGGATGATATAGCTATGTGGGGATGATATAGCTGTGCGGGGATACTATTGCTGTGTATTAATGATAGAGCTGTGTGGGGACAATATGGATGTGTGGGGATAATATGGCTGTGTGGGGATAATATAGCTGTGTGGGGATAATATGGCTATGTGAGGGAAGTATGCTTGTGTGTCGGAAATGACTGTGATAAAACTATGATAGAATGGAAAATGCTGCTTTGTGAGGGAAATATGCTGGTGTGAGGGA
Source organism: Mizuhopecten yessoensis (assembly GCF_002113885.1). Classification (NCBI taxonomy): domain Eukaryota; kingdom Metazoa; phylum Mollusca; class Bivalvia; order Pectinida; family Pectinidae; genus Mizuhopecten; species Mizuhopecten yessoensis. Next base: position 490,696 of record NW_018403528.1, on the reverse strand, counting down.
AATATGGCTCTATGAGAGAAATATGACTGTAAGAGGAAACCGTCCGATATGAGGGAAAACAGACTGTGAGAAATGTGGCTTGTAAGGCGAAATGACTCTGTGATGATAATGTGTTTGATTTTAATGTCGTCCAATTCATCCAATCAATCAATCACTGTGTTATATGGACATGGTATCAGAAATTATCATTAATATTTCTGGGGAAATAAAAACACTACAAAGCATGACTAAGACATTGTATACAATCACATATTGTTGATATGATTGTTTTCCATGTTGTTTTCTATTAGACGGCGCCTCGGGCGCAATGGACCCAGGGCCTGCCAATGATGCTGTGGGAGCAGAGAACCAGGTTGACATCCATGATCTAGCCTTGTCCGTGTTTGAGTTTATTCGGGACCAGCTGGACTGTTCCCAGATGTACAATTGGAGGAACCTGGCTGACCTACACGGTCTCAACTACCGCCAGATTCAGGACATTGAACAATTGTGGAAGAACCACAGGATCAGCAGTCCCTTTGAGTACTTAATCCGCACTTTCCAACGCTATAGTGTCCAGCAACTTCGGAATGACCTCAGAAAAATCCCACGCTGTGACCTACTGGATCGCCTGAAGAGGTTGGAGATTGATGGAAAATTACCAGCAGGTTGTGCTGGTCTGTTTACCGGTCCGTCCTGATTGTTTCCTGTGTCTGACGTTGATTTGTAGGGTATCAGTTTGTAACTTGGACATATTTGGCTTAAGGACTTTAAACTTGGTGATGAGTTTGTGTTATCCGAGCGAGCCGTCCATACGTGTGATGATGGGTTTTGTTTCATCAGTACACCAAGTCTGTCTCGTGCTAGGAATGTGAAGATTACATAGGCCAAGATTGACAGTGTTTGACACACTATTACTGTAAATATAAAACAATGCTGTGTTACTACTACCCCAGTGGTTCACACAAGGTGTAATACATATAATACTACCTCAGGTCCTATAGGACTGGTACCTGTGGTCAACACAATAGAGGTGTTGTGTATGGTCCTGCCTTGTTTATCTGGCACCTCTAATCTGTCTGTTAATCACGCCACCTCTAATCTGCCCTTTAATCACGCCACCACTAATCTGTCTGGTAATCATGCCACCAATAATCCGTCTGGTAATCATGCCACCACTAATCTTGCTGTTAATTACGCCACCACTAATCTGTCTGGTAATCATGCCACCACTAATCCGTCTGGTAATCATGCCACCACTAAACTTTCTGTTAATTACGCCACCACTAATCTGTCTGGTAATCATGCCACCACTAATCTGTCTGTTAATTACGCCACCACTAATCTGTCTGGTAATCATGCCACCACTAATCCGTCTGGTAATCATGCCACCACTAATCTTTCTGTTAATTACGCCGCCACTAATCTGTCTGGTAATCATGCCACCAATAATCCGTCTGGTAATCATGCCACCACTAAACTTTCTGTTAATTACGCCACCACTAATCTGGCTGGTAATCATGCCACCACTAATCCGTCTGGTAATCATGCCACCACTAAACTTTCTGTTAATTACGCCACCACTAATCTGGCTGGTAATCATGCCACCACTAATCCGTCTGGTAATCATGCCTCCACTAATCTTTCTGTTAATTACGCCACCACTAATCTGTCTGGTAATCATGCCACCACTAATCTGTCTGTTAATCACGCCACCACTAATCTGTCTGGTAATCATGCCACCACTAATCCGTCTGGTAATCATGCCACCACTAATCTTTCTGTTAATTACGCCACCACTAATCTGTCTGGTAATCATGCCACCACTAATCTGGTTGCTAATCACGCCACCACTAATCTGTCAGGTAATCATGCCACCACTAATCTCCGTGTTAATTAAGCCGCCACTAATCTGGTCGTTAATCACGCCACCACTAATCTGGCCGTCAATCACGCCACCCCTAAGCTGGCCGTCAATCACGCCACCACTAAGCTGGCCGTTAATCACGCCACCACTAAGCTGACCATTAATCACGCCACCACTAAGCTGGCCGTCAATCACGCCACCACTAATCTGACCGTCAATCGCGCCACCCCTAAGCTGGCCGTCAATCACGCCACCACTAATCTGGCCGTTAATCACGCCACCACTTATCTGTTTGTTTATCACGCCACCACTAATCTGGCATTAACTACGCCACCACTAATCTGGCCGTTAATCACGTTACCACTAATCTGGCATTAATCACGCCACCACTAATCTGGCCGTTTTCCCAACATCATTAATCCATCATTGCTTATCCTGTTGTCCCACTCTCCAGCTCATAGTTTTTCCTATTTTTTAAATTCAAGGTTCATACAATCAAACCACTTTTGCATGCAATATGTATAGTTGACAGTATTATACATTTCATAACTTGAAACATGTACAATTTTAGAAGTATTATTAAGTGAAATCACCATCAGAAGTCTACCATAGTTTTTCATGCTGCATACAGAAATTACATATATTTTTTGTAATATTCATTTTTGCATTTATTGATCATGAATTCAATATTGATTAAGTATCTACAGTATTTTTAAACACAATTCGCTTCTTTTAATGTTGAAAAAACATGTAGCCATGTCTTATTCAAGAAAAGAAAAAAAAACCAGCATGCAATTATCTGATTTTAAGAAAATTTGGGTGAGAGATTGTCAATAAAATTTTTGGGACAATGTAGCATGTGTACACAGATAGTTCGTTCATGAAAAATTGTGGTATGAAAGTGCTTCCTGGCATGAAGTAAGTCATATATCTCTTCTAGGACACTGGTCCATCACCGGGTTACCTACTAGAAGGCTGGTACAGATGTACCATTTATACAGCTAGGTAGACTGGACCAAAAGGGTAAAATTTCTTGCAATGAAACTACATGCTGCGAGCTACATGTAGTTTTGATCTACAGTATTACCAGCTGTTCCTGTTAGGATAGAAAGAGGTTGAAGGTTGTAAAAAGTTAATGAAATTTAAGTAATGTAGCAAATATTTATTTTCAATATTTATGGAATAATCAGAATGGTTTGATGTTCAAATTCCGTTTGACAATGATTCTGGTGTTTTTGATTTGATGCTATAGTTTTGTAGATTCTGGTGTTTTTGATTTGATGTAAGTTTTGTAGATTTTTATTATTGCTACTGCAAGCTGGGTACTAAGTTGTTTAATACACAGTGTTCAAGTGTTGTACAGTATTTTATGAATTTGCAATTAAATTAGTTCTGTGTAAAATGTTGTCACGATAAATATGAACTGATTTTATGTTTTAAGCTATTTGTTAAGCTTTAATTTTAATCGTTGCTCAGACCAGATTACAGTCCCTCGATTTATTTGGAGTGTGTTGTGTATATTATAGTATTTAATACATTGTATAATGTATTTTTGTATAATTTGAGATGGACATTCACGCCTGATGATAATTTAGCCACCACTGATCCTGTTGTTCCTACTTTTCAACCAACCTCAATGTCCCAACAAATATTGCTGTCCACTCTGGGTAAAACTGTTTAAAATGTATTGTGACCTATCGGAACCACCCAGAAAGATCAAATAGAATTGTTTGTGTCGCTGTTTATTTGAACACAAATAAATATAAGGATTAAATTTATATTATTAACATTTGCGATGATACGACACCAGATTCCTCAAAAATATACTTCAGTCAAACCAGCTCATGTCTCCACTCCATAAAGAGACCACCTGTCCTAAGAGACCACTTTTTATGTTACCCATTAAAGAGGCCACTTTTTGGACTTTCGGAGGTTGGTCTCTTAACACAAGTTTGACTTTAGATGTGTTACTTTGTATCATGGAATAATTCTGTAAGTAAAATGGTTTTATATGATCTTAAATATTGAAGTACAGTGCATGTATATTAATTTCAGTCGTTAAATATTGTTTAAATTTGTAGCTAACATAATTTATTTGTAATATTGTTAGGGACACATTTTTTACATGCAGGTAATTTCGTGGTCAGGTAATTAAAATGGAAATGAAAATTGTCCAGAAATAAGGCGATTGCAGTTTTAAAGAGACTGTATAGGCAGGGCAATACGTACGCACAATTACTGTACAACCTTGTAACACAAATTCTTCATTTCATAGTTTAAACTTTTGTGGTTACTCCATATAAATCAAACAATAGTCCAGTATATATAAACTGAATTCATCGCATTTATTGTTGTGGTCCTATATAGGCAACCACAAAAACAACAAATATTACACGCATAAACTTTTCCTTGTTATATAGCAAGCCAAAACAAATACGGATACATGTTAAGTGTTAATATTGATTTGATGTTGTAGACTTAAAATGGCATGTACAATCACGGACTTGGATAACATTCCGTGACAAATTAACAGAGACTGTCCGACTCTTTCATGCCCAGTGGTGTAGGATCGCTAAATTTGGTAAAGCCCAGAAACTTGCTGGGTGATTTTGCACGTATTTGAAATCCAGAAGCCTGATTTCCCTGTGCTGCAATGCTGTCATTCTGATTACAAGGGTAAACTCAGAAACCAGCGCTAAGGCATCCCCAATTTCCATCATGGCATTTGAATGTTTCCTATCTTGTGATGTCACGTCATTGATGTCACGCACATGAAATAGGATGTACTAAATAAAAATGTCCACACCCTTTTCTTGCCCTGGACATTTCTGTCATATACACAAGGGAAGAAAGAAATCGTTCATAATATATGAAGTCATGATCATGTACATATTCTCGTAGGATATAGGCATTAAGTGTTTAATATGGATAATATCAGATTTGTTATTTTTATGTCATCAATTGTTTATAAAAGTGCATTACAAATGTGTAGCACTAAAAATTTTCAAAAAACGCTTTGGTGCCAGACACTAAAATACATGTACATTTCATTGTGTCATCATAGCTTACAGCTGAGCATGTTATTATTGGTTGCCAGGTCTGGAATATGGAACGAAAATAAAAACCCACTGAAGTTATCGTTCCATCTAATGTTTTCATTGTTAATGTTTACTGTCTACAAGGACAGATTCTGTAGAAGTTGACTTTTTCACAGTCCATGCATAGATTTTAAGGATTCTAAATGTTCAATTTTACAAAATTTACATTTTGCAGATTTAATGTCTATTGGCCATAGCAGAAATCCCTAAGGTAATTAAGAGAGAATAATTTTACTGCTTGTATTTGTAGTAGAAAATTTGTTGAAGCTTAAATTACGAAAATTAGAATCGTTTGAAGAAAAAAAAATCAAAAAAATGTACAGCCCTATGAAGTAGAAAAGTTTGAATTTTGACGTTAAATTGTTATGATGTGAATACATATTCATTCCCATTGGTAAAACCAACTGCAATACATACATTGTGTCCGTCATTCTGTCTGTGTGTAATTTACATCGATGAAGTAAAAAAAATCATGTGTTTCATTTTTGCTGGTAATGTTCACAGTTCATTTTCCAGTATATGTTTTTGGTCTGATCCAGTGTTGGTTCGTTTCCAGTGAGATTTGTAGATCTTAGCAATATCATTGTCATACTTAAGCAGATTTTGTTTTTAGAATATTTCAAATGAAATAAAAGAATTTACAGTTTGTGTCTTAAAGTATGATGTCATTTTATAAGAAGAACACAATTGTTTGTGTTTAAAGCCCAAATATTAGCTACATATTTTTAAGACATTCACTGTACATTGTTTTTTTTATTTAGTTTTCTTTTGAAAATTTCAACATTTTAAAACAGATTGAAAGTGGTACATATACAGCTGTTTAATTGTACATTTTGTTTTTATTTCAATGTGATGTAAAATAAAAATTGTTGATACGTTTTTGTATATAAATCAACATATCGGTCACTAGTTATATTGTCACTTTTGCTGGAAGATGATTTGAATATTCAATCTATCCAAATTAATCTGGTTTCCTGATTTTCAGAAATCATGATTTTAAACATCCAACCAGTCTAACACATTTCTAACCTCATCTTACTTCACTCTGGCTTTTCTCTGTCACCAAAACCTGGAACGTCTTTAAATTACCATAGCTGTTAAAATGACATCAAAAACGAAAATTACTTTCATTCAGAGTTCTAACTCAAATTCAAAATATCATTCGAGGCAAAAATTTAAAAAATCTGTGCATAAACATTTACTGAAGGCAAGTGTAGTTAATTGAAAAAATAGGAGAAAAAGAAAATTGACTACTTGTTTATTTCAATGTAGTGGCATTTTTGTTTAAGTTTGATTTAGCCAGGTACGTAATATACTTAAATCCTTTATTGAATTTGATTTCTCGAGATTTTCTTGAACAATTCGGCCCGACAGCTGTAAATGTAGTAAAATAAAGGTAGAAGTGTGAAGACCACAGAATCAGATTATCTTTCTTAGTCCGTTGTGAAGAAGACATTGTCTGGATATATCACTCATTCTCTCAAAAATTGGGAAACAAATAAAACTATTAAAGATATATACAGTGATCTATTCCTCTGTTAATGTTTAATATGTGTTTACAATGCAAACAGCTGCATTGAATTCATGCAAACTATGTTTATGTACAATTTCACCTCACAGTTTAGGACGGAGATTCCCGATTTTGGACCCTTCAATTTAGTATGTTTAACCAGTGAATTTGCTAAACTATTCCTTTATTCTAAGATCTAATGATTTCACCTGAAAGAACAACTCAAAATAGCAGGTATATACACATATTTTATGAATGTTATAATTTTGAGCATGTAGATTATCTCCCCCCATGGACATTTTAAAAAGTTGGCAAGTATATGTGTTTCATGATGTGTACAGAATGAAATGTAAACTGAAGGTACATATTTCTACTCAAAGTACATTATGATTGAAATAAACAGCTGAAAAACAGTGAAATATTCTTCTCGTTTTTTTTTTAAATTCTTGATGCAAACACAGTTTCATTAAATGGATTTACTTTTCAATCAGATGGAACTTGTACATGTAGCTTAAGTGGATACCCCCCTCCCACCTTACTGCCAGTGGTAGGGCAAAGTTTAAAATGTGAAAACAAAATCAGTTATCATGAATTTTGCACCCATATCCACCTTTGGAAGTGAGTGGACAAAGACCTTGATTTTAAACCTCAACTCATTTACCCATGAAATTTCATAATGAACTATTCCAACCTTTGAATTAGAATAGTTCAAGTTTGTCTTTAGGGGTGAATGTGTTAATCACAGGAGTCTGACGTTTACTTATTATAACTATAACTGTGTAAAAAATACCCCTTATATTTATCATTTTTATAGTATGTGGGGTATTTTCCATACATACAGGTTTTATAGTTGTATTGATTAAAACTAAAACAAACAATAAGCTAAAATTGTATATATTAAGTTCCCCGGTATGCATTGATGTTTTCGGATCAAAGTTTGGACTTTTCCTGCACACTTGGCATGTCGCGGTGTATACATCTCCAGGAGATTTCCGGCAATCTTCGGCGGATTTCCGCAGATCGCCAGAAATCTCTCCGAGGTGTTTCGATTGAGCCGAAATCCGAAATGACCGGAGCTATTAGATGTAGCTGGTTGTCTCAACTGCACTGATATATTAAGTGACATACATTCATTAGTTTAATATCGCAAAAAAAAGATGAACAGACGAATTTATTAGACGTAGATCAAAGGGAACGTTTGTTTTCACTTTTGGTTTTGTGAGAGTCTGAATTTTGCTGTCATTTTTAAGATTGCAGTCTTATTTCAATGGTTCAATCGTTAACATTCACAATTTAAACCACGCCCCCGAAATGGGTCTTTCACGTCAATCAAATGGCATGGGTTTTCACAGCTAATCAGTTTCTCTGGAATCTGATTGCAATCTTGAGCTTGCGCATACAGACCTCTCTGATGGAACAGACGACAGACATTTTGAAAAGTTAAGAACAGTTGAAATTTGAACGAAGAAAAACGACAGTTTGAAGTCAAAGAATAGGAACAAGGTAAAACGCAAAAGGAAAGTCTCGGCTTATAGTTTCTTCAAAGTGTTTGGTTATTTTTCATAATAATATCACTGATAGAAATCAACAGGTATTTCAGAACAGTTTTGAGTAATATTATGGTGTTTTTTCAAAACTGAATTAACGCTACAGTAAAAACGATTTAAGTAAGGGAAAACATGACCATTATTGTAAGGGAAAACATGACCAGAGAGGAGCTTGAATCATTCTGTGCGCTTGTATACCTCTTATTTCCTAACTGTTTCCGTACGGTTTCACAATACTTGTATCCCGTCAATATCCAAAATGTCCGATAGCATTGGGTTTCCGCTCCAATGGTGGTCGTCTGCTACAATAGGGATGCGCGTCTTGTGATCAGACTGTACTGGAACAGTTCCACTCGTTCCCAACACGTGAACTGTTTTGTTCCGAGTTCCGCTTCGCTATTCGCTACATCCGTTTGAAATCAACATGGCGTAAATTGACAAAAAGGTAGTATATTTCAATTAATCCTTGGAGTGCCAATTACTCAATACAAATTTGTTTCAGTAAATCTTGTGTTAGTTGTTTTTATTTTTTAAATGTAAACTCTTTTATTTTACAACTGTTTCCGTATGGTTTCACAAAACTTGTATCCCGTCAATATCCAAAATGTCCGATAACATTGGGTTTCCGCTCCAATGGTGGTCGTCTGCTACAATAGGGATGCGCGTCTTGTGATCAGACTGTACTGGAACATTTCCACTCGTTCCCAACACATGAACTGTTTTGTTCAGAGTTCTGTTTCTCTATTCGCTTCATCCGTTTGAAATCAACATTATGTAATTAACACGTAGACAATATATTCCATTTCATCATTGGGGTGTCAAATCAATTTTCGTCTGTAAATATTGTGTTAATTGTTTTTATTTAATTGTTGTTGAATGTAAACTCTGGGCGTAACTGTTTCCGTACGGTTTCACAAGACTTGTATCCCGCCAATATCCAACATGTGCGATAACATTGGGTGTCCGATCCAATGGTGGTCGTCTTCTGTACTAGGGATGCGTGTCTTGTGATTTCACTGTGCTGGAACGGTTCCACTCCGACATTTTTACTGTCTTGCCAAGTTTCCACTCACTTTTCGCTCCATTGACTAAAGCAGCGCTCCCAACAACAGTGCTGTGAAACCAATCGGGAACCGTCGGCACTTTTCGTAAACGAGAAATCATTCCCATTGCTAACGGTAATGACTTCACGCAATCCGTTTGAATCAACTTAGCCTGTGAATTGACATAGGGGAAATATTTCATTTCATCCTTGGGTGTCAAATCAATGAATATTTCCTCTGTAAATATTGTGTTTGTTATTTTTATTTATTTGTTGTTGAATGTAAACTCTGGGAACCCTAACTGTTTCCGTACGGTTTCACAAGACTTGTATCCCGTAAATATCCAACATGTCCGATAACATTGGGTTTCTACTCCAATGGTGGTCGTCTGTTACAATAGGGATGCGAGTCTTGTGATCAGACTGTACTGGAACTGTTTCAACTCCTAACTGCTCTTGTTTTACTCTCGACCAACACACTGTTTTGTCCGACTTCCACTGACATTTTTTTTTTAAACTACAGTACTGTCATCATCAGTACCGGGAAAGGGCAATGCTTCACGTGATCCGTTTGAAACCAGCGTAGTGTAAATAGACTGACCATGGATATATATTTCAGTTAATCATTGAGCTGTCGAATCAATAAAGATGTGTTTCGGTTGATATTGTGTTCATTGTTCTTGAATAAAAACTCATAACTGTTTCTGTACGGTTTCACAAGACTTGTGTCCCGTCAATATCCAACATGTCCGATAACATTGGGTTTCCGCTCCAATGGTTGTCGTCTGTTACAATAGGGATGCGCGTCTTGTGATAAAGTCATACGTCTCTGGATCAGACTGTACTGGGACAGTTCCGGTTATTATACGTGTCTAGTCGGAGTTACCCTGAGCTTCAAGTAAATGAAAACTCGTTTTGGTGATTTATAACTACAGTATATATTCGATGAGTGATATATTCAAGGTAATATGATTCAAATTGAACGGAGCGAAGTGTTTGAAGAAATTCTTAGTGAACACTGAGAGGGGGTGGGGGGGGGGGGGGGGGTTTTTTTTTTGTTGTTGGGTGTTTTAAAAATTATTTGAAAATAAACTTAGAAATCTGCCAAAACTGATCGAGCTGTATAACAACCCTTTTTGAAACCTGCGGTTTATATCAAACAGACAGTTTCAGGAATTATTTTATTTCAGAAAAGACAAAAATAACTTACATGTGAAAATAGTTTAAACATTGATATTTATTTGATGAATTGTTTTGTATCCGTCTGAAATACTGTCCTTTATGGTTTCCGATTAAGTTTAGGGTTATCAGTACCTCCGCCCTATCGGCCCCCGGAAAACGCACGTCTGCATGCATCCTATCCAACTCTCGTGATTGTTTGCGTTACCTGCGCATCCGCCATACGTAAACGGAACACAGACTCCCGCAACATGGTAAAAACGTCTCATGTTTGCATAGCAGGGTCCGGAATCTGGAGGACCCGTACAGACTGAAACAAACAACACACACATTAAGGATATAATCTAAAAGTACGTTACAAAATATTCAGTCATTTGCTGTATAATCAACGATGTTTTCATTAATTATGTGTATAATTTTACATGCTTTAAAAAAAGATCATGTACTTTTGATAAATCAGAACTTTTCAGCATATAAACTAACGATGTTTTGCTTTTGCGTTATAATTAAACGAATTCGTTCTTTGTTCCCGCCAAAGACCACTTACGTCCTCTCCTCGGCCTCCACCTGTTGGTAGACATGACAACATTGATCAGCAATAACACCACCACAGTCTTTAACATTGTCGTCTTCATTTCTGTAAAAATAGTTTGATAAACGTCTAAAAAAAACCTGCTTGGTAGTAGGGTGGCGCAGTGGATAATGCACCGGGCCAATGAGTGTGATTATAAGCTTATATAACTTTAAATTTATATTTTAAATAAAGCTTTTCGTAAAAATACTGTTAACTTGGAAGTAAAATGCTTTCGCCACAGTTAAACCTCACATGTGTCACTTTCACAACAGTCAGTTTCACAGGTCTCACTTTCAAATCCGAGAGCAATTTTTTCTCTTCATAAAATAAGGGGGGGGGNGTCGCTATGCTTCTTTTTTGCCTTATTTGTGTGTGTATGTGTTTTCAACTACTGCATTATCAAAAAACAAATATGGGTTTCAGCTTCCCCTTGCTACATAGTATTTCATAATATTGGACATTATAAACGTGTACAGCAGAAATCAACTTGCTACAATTAAAATGGCAATTGGTTCCTGATCCCCAAAACACCTCTGGAGCCGCCACTGTAGCGTTATAACGACAAAAATGTGACCACATAACTACATGTATTATCAACTAGCTATTATTCTATCACGATTTGTTTGCAACGCGTGTTTTGATTGGATACGGTCCATGTTCTAATCTGCGATAGAATCATGATCAATCGTGTTAAGCTCCTGCCATCGCACAAGCCACGCCCCGTTTCTAACCAAAACAGTATGGCGTCGAGCTCGCTTCTTAGCGAAATCCCACTGATAAGGCTAGGCCTAGCAGGCAACAGAACAGAAACGACCGATGAAATGTATTTGTTGAATGAATTGAAAAGTAAAAAGTAAACATTCCTTGTTCTTACCTGCATTTATTACAGAAACGTTCGTTCCATCCGTGTGAAGGCTTCTAACAATACCTAGTTAGATGTACACAAAACTCTTCACAGATCTGTACAAATAATCACCGATTTTGTCGATAAGCACAGATTGGTATGTATAGTGATATGGAAATGTAAGAATTTGGTCAATATTAATCCAAATGTGTCGTATAAACTTTAGTAACAGGACGCTCACGAACAATCCAAATATTCCGCCTCGTCAACATACAGATCGAGCGCTCGCCAGTATGGGCGGGGCCAAATGGCCGACTTTTGAAGTAATTTTTCCGATCGTCGCCAGTTCAGGTTACAATGTACTTTACTACGTACTTTTGTACAAGGAAGAATGGGGATAGTATGTTGTTTTTCCTGGCTATACTGGCGATTAGAACATGAAATTTGGTTTACTGTCTCGAGTTCAAACCATATTTCATATTCTAATCGCCAGTATAGCCAATCAAAACAACGTACTATCCTTCTCTCTAACTGCGAATATCGAATTTGGTCATCTTACAGTTTCCATTCTAAACACTTTGTTCTATAAATTCCCACTCCGGCTTACTGAAATGTACATAGTGAACTGTGTATAATGGAAAATATGAAATATTGATAACAGAAAAATACTTACCAGAATAGCACAATACGATAGCACACAGTGACCAAGAACCGCTTTTATCCTTTACAGATGCTATAAATGTCGTCTTATATCTATCTATCATTCTGAGAAATTTTCGCATGCACTTTTTATTTATTATTTCCTTCAGCGGAAATCATTTTCTGATTACATGTAACATATGCATGTCTGTTGTTTCTGGTTACAGTAATCAATTACTTTGCGGGAAAAACGTCAAACGGAAGGTGAATCATACTTTAAATGGCTGAGCAATGCATATATATGTGTTCTCATATGATGGATCACTTAGTGTAGGGTCTGACATTACAGGTATGTGTAATTGGATGAATTGTTTTTGTATGCAAGTAACAAATATACAGCACTTTGATGTCTAAACCTTTAAGCCGGCTATAGTTTTAAAAAAAGTCGATTACAATTTGAAATTTAATACATTGATCTAAAGTTCCTGATCAGACAGAAAATCATAAATGATGGAACTGTGAAGCTATTTTGGTTTAAATTAATACCAGTCTACAATGGTTACTAAGCAAAATGATACATGGTTGACCAACCACGGATTTATTTAGTTCGTTCTCCGGTCATTTCCTGATATTTTTTGGAGTGGGTAATTAATGTGTTGTTTAAGGTTATACCAAGAGGATGACCGCTGTCCAGGGCCAAATTTATACTTTGAATATGTAGAGCATAGTTTAGGGGAAATATTATAACTCTTTTAATCACAAGGTTTTAATAATCAAGTGTTAATGAGAACATTTTAAATCGAGTGATAAATAAATCTACACACTTTTCACTGTGTTACATACACGTGCGACGAATACTTCTGAATGTATCATAGATATGTACGTATATCAGCATGTGCGTATTTTCTTAAAAAATTCAACACCTATTATGTAAAGTCTTATGTAATTTTATTGAACACGAAAGTGACATTAAGTAGGCCTTCAATATCTGTGAGGTATTTCAAATCGCAGCCGACTGTCCTCGGTAAGGAACAGTATATAGTTATCAAGTCATTTCACAAAACCATTCTAAACTAACTATATCTATGTATTGAAACGTCATTTGTAAAAACATTATCTTCCTTTTCCTCAGTAAAGTAAAATAACAAATAATACCACAGGTCATCAAGCAAGGACAAAATATACCACAGTGTCAATACAAAAGAAAAACATATACAACAGCGTCAATACACAATGACAAAATATAACACAGGGTTAATACACAATGACAAAATATGTCACAGCGTCAATACACGATAACAAAATATAACACAGCGTCAATACACGATGACAAAATATAACACAGCGTCAATACACAATAACAAAATATAACAGAGCGTCAATACACAATGACAAAATATAACACAGAGTCAATCCACAATGACACAATATAACACAGCGTCAATAAACAATGACAAAATATAACCCAGCGTCAATACACAATGACAAAATATACCACAGCGTCAAACCAAAAGGAAATCAAATATACCGCAGTCTTAACACACAAAGACAATCTATACCACAGCGTCAACACTATTAACAATATATAACACAGCGTCACTACACAATGACAAAATATGGCACAGCGTCAATACACGATGCCAAAATATAACACAGCGTCTATACACAATAACAAAATATGTCACAACGTCAATACACAATGACAAAATATAACCCAGCGTCAATACACAATAACAAAATATGTCACAACGTCAATACACAATGACAAAATATGGCACAGCGTCAATACACGATGACAAAATATAACACAGAGTCCATACACAATGACAAAATATGTCACAACGTCAATACACAATAACAAAATATGTCACAACGTCAATACACAATAACAAAATATAACAGAGCGTCAATACACAATGACAAAATATACCACAGCGTCAATACACAAGGACAAAATATAACACAGCGTCAACACACAAAGACAAAATATACCACAGCGTCAATACACAATAACAAAATATACCACAGCGTCAACACAAACGGACAAAATATACCACAGCGTCAAGACAAACGGACAAAATATACCACAGTGTCAACACATAAAAACAAAATATACCACAGCGTCAACACACAAGGACAAAATATAACACAGCGTCAACACAAAAAAGAAATACTAAATACAACACAGCATTAACACATAAAGACAAAATATACCACAGCGTCAAACCAAAAGGACATCAAATATACCACAGTGTTAACACACAAAGACAATCTATACCACAGCGTCAACACACAAAGACAACATACTACAGCGTTTACATTCAAAGACAAAAAATACCACAGCGTCCACACATAAAGAAAAAAATATACCACAGCGTCAAACCAAAAGGACATCATTTATACCACAGTGTCAACACACAAAGACAAACTATTCTCCCATCCTTCACTGGTGTGTCTCCCGTTAAAACCGGGAAATATCAGCATGTCACCCCAAGGGGGAGATAGCCTTGCGCCGATTAGCACGTGTTCAATTGTGAAATGCGTCATCGGTAATTTTGCCGTCATCAAAAGTGAATGACGATATACATACCCACATGTGTTTGTTTACAAACATTGCAGACTACTGTCGGTGGAGCTGTGGCCGAAAAAATAGGATAGGAGAAAAGTAATCATCCCCTTCCTCGAGGGTATGACAGAGAAAACTCTATCCCTCGGGGTGATTGTTTTGGTTGCTTAACCCTTTTCAGGGTTATACCACAGCGTCAATACAAACAGACAAAATATACCACAGCGTCAACACAAAAAAGAAAGACAAATATACCACAGCGTCAACACACAAAGACAAAATATACCACAGCTTCAACACACAAAGACAAAATAAATCACAGCGTCAAAACACAAAGACAAAATATAAACATAATTAAGCGTCAACAGGAAAGTATAAATGTGCCATATTGTCAAAACATAGCCAAAATATACCACAACGTCAACGCACAAAGACAAAATATACCGCAACGTCAACGCACAAAGACAAAATACACCACAGCGTCAACACAAAAAAAGACATAATATACCACAGCGTCAAAAAAAAAAATGGAAAATATACCACAACGTCAACGCACAAAGCCAAATATACCACAACGTCAACGCACAAAGACAAAATATACCACAGCGTCAACACTAAAAAGAGACAAAATATACCAAAGCGTCAACATTCAAAGCAATATATACAACAGCGTCAACACAAAAAAGGACACAATATACCACAGCGTCAAAAACAAAATGGAAAATATACCACAGCGTCAACACACAAAGACAAAATATATACATAATTAAGAGTCAACACGAAGGATAAATGTGCCATATTGTCAAAACATAGCCAAAATATACCACAACGTCAACGCACAAAGACAAAATATACCACAGCGTCAACACTAAAAAGAGACAAAATTTACAAAAGCGTTAACATTCAAAGCAATATATACCGCAGCGTCAACAATAAAATTAGAAAATATACCACAGCGTCAACGCACAAGGACAAAATATACCACATCGTCAATACACAAATACAAAATATACCACAGCGTCAACATACAAAAAAAAGACAAACTATACCACAGCGTCAACACAGAAACCTGGAACTCTAAGTATCCCCCATCGTAAAAAAAGTCGAAAAAAAAGTTGTGTTCAAATGCATTATTCTGTATTTCAATCCAGTTTTATTAAATCATAGTTTCCTTGTACTTAAGGTGGCTCCACACATCGGCATCAGTGTCCGTTTTCGTGACGTACTTCCGAAAAAAGTACAGCTCGGACTCAATTATCGTGAACAAAATGTGCATGTACATCGTGTCGTCATTTTCGTGTTGCGTATCCTATAGATACATGTATTTCAACTCCCAATTTCGAGATTTTGTTAGGAAATCACACGTAATTACGAAATAAAGCTGCCAATACAAAGATATAAACTGACTCACGGGAAGACACTGACATGAGACCAGACGACTTCAAGAAGGTCATATATGAAACGCATGGAATGCAGACTGTTTTGTACCGAACTAACATGTGCTTACACAATTTCACAAGCTCGATGTCGTTACGATTTTCGCTATTGAGCGAATTTCGCTTTGTCGATTAAATCATTTTAACAAATGCAGAGCACTTACTCTGTGAAAATAGTGTTTTGTAAAATATCAAGATCCCTATGAAAATGCGTAGGTGGGTGCACGTGCGAACGGCATACCATGCGATAGCCTCTCAATCTGATTTAAATCATGTTCCCTGGCTTCGTTAACTTCGTACACATGCGTAGTACGAAGCTAACGAAGCCAGGTAACATGATTTTAATCAGATTGATAGCCTCTGGTCATATATGTACCCGACATGTAAATATACCATGCGTTAGCGGGTTATGGAATGATGTCCAAAGTGTACATGACTGAGAGTAATTTGGTTCCATAAAAAAACAATGACAATTTTGATATCATAATTTTACTTTATTTCCAACACTTTCGATATATGTAAAAAGAGAACTGTCATTGTGTAAATTGTATCCTTCTGCAAAAAGTTCCGATTTTTTTCAAGGAAGACAACTCTCACCAGCATCAAAGTGATTGTAAAATGTAAAATAAATTAAATATAAAGCCATTGTGTATATTTTGTTCAATTTCCCACTCTTTATGTATGAATCTTTGTGTCCTGTTTGCTTTGAGCTTGAAGATAATCACTTTAATCCGTACAATTTCAATGAAAAAACCACTTCGTGTAACGTGTTTTATATATTTTGCGATAAATTTGTAGGGTTAATTAGCAATGCTTCTTTTCATTTTTTTTATTGTCGTTATTGTTCAGAACAATGCGACGCATAAAAAGAAACCGAAATTATTGAAATTGACGAAAACTAAAAAAAATTGGTATTTTTTCCAAAGAAGTCCCCAAATCTATCGGAATGCTTAGATTTTCATAAAATATACTCTACAAAGTTGCATAATCATTGTACAAAAGTTTCAACGAATTTTGCTGGTAAATTTCGAAAGTGTGGAGCCTCCTTAATGTATAGGTTGGTTAGCATCTTTAAAATGATATTTTATGAAAGTTACTTTTGATATGGAAAGCAACTTAAAAATGTTGATTTCATTCTGATTCGGAATTGCCGAGTTAATGAGTTCGTTTCCACATTCTTCAAGCCATTATGACCGACATATGAATGAAAATACACAAAGTTCAGTTTATGCATTAATATATAGCTAGAATGTATTAAAATACAGTACATAATGTCATGCACGGCGCAGCGTCCATCATCTGTCTGACGGCAACCTTTAAAACGTCGGATGCTGAGATCAATGAATTATCAAAGCAACATGGGTTAAATATATTATAACATTTCACCAAATGTCTTCAAAAGAACGAGCATAACCCCCTTTTAAGGTAGAAGAGGTAAAATGCTTAAAAACCTTTATTTAAATATCGCAGGGGTCAAATCGCGTAAAATGTTTGATAAAATACATCATCTGCATAACCAATACGTCTAGGGATATGGTCTGTAACATAACCAATACGTTTAGAGATATGGTCTGTAACATAACCAATACGTCTAGAGATATGGTCTGTAACATAACCAATACGTCTAGAGATATGGTCTGTAACATAACCAATACGTCTAGAGATATGGTCTGTTATATTACCAATACGTCTAGGGATATGGTCTGTAACATAACCAATACGTCTAGTGATATGGTCTGTAACATAACCAATACGTCTAGAGACATGGTTTGTAACATAACCAATACGTCTAGAGACATGGTCTGAAATATAACCAATACGTCTAGAGACATGGTCTGTAATATAACCAATACGTCTAGAGACATGGTCTGAAATATAACCAATACGTCTAGAGACATGGTCTGTAACATACCCAATACGTCTAGAGATATGGTCTGTAACATAACAAATACGTCTAGGGATATGGTATGTAACATAACCAATACGTCTAGAGATATGCTCTGTAACATAACCAATACGTCTAGAGATATGGTCTTTAACATAAACAATACGTCTAGAGATATGGTCTGTAACATAACCAATGCGTCTAGGGACATGGTCTGTAACATGACCAATACGTCTAGGGATATGGTCTGTAACATAACCAATACGTTTAGAGATATGGTCTGTAACATAACCAATACGCCTAGGGACATGGTCTGTAACATAACCAATACGTCTAGAGACATGGTTTGTAACATAACCAATACGTCTAGAGACATGGTTTGTAACATAACCAATACGTCTAGAGACATGGTCTGTAATATAACCAATACGTCTAGAGACATGGTCTGTAATATAACCAATACGTCTAGAGACATGGTCTGTAACATAACAAATACGTCTAGAGATATGGTCTGTAACATAACAAATACGTCTAGAGATATGGTCTGTAACATAACCAGTACGTCTAGAGATATGGTCTGTTATATTACCAATACGTCTAGGGATATGGTCTGTAACATAACCAATACGTCGAGAGATATGGTCTGTAACATAACCAATACGCCTAGGGACATGGTCTGTAACATAACCAATACGTCTAGGGACAGGGTCTGTAACATAACCAATGCGTCTAGGGACATGGTCTGTAACATGACCAATACGTCTAGGGATATGGTCTGTAACATAACCAATACGTCGAGAGATATGGTCTGTAACATAACCAATACGTTTAGAGATATGGTCTGTAATATAACCAATACGTCTAGAGATATGGTCTGTTATATTACCAATACGTCTAGGGATATGGTCTGTAACATAACCAATACGTTTAGAGATATGGTCTGTAATATAACCAATACGTCTAGAGATATGGTCTGTAATATAACCAATACGTCTAGAGACATGGTCTGTAACATAACAAATACGTCTAGAGATATGGTCTGTAACATAACCAATACGTCTAGAGACATGGTCTGTAACATGCTTTGAAGAACGAATGTCACGGTGTTCAAATGGATTTCCTGAGCGACCCCCCTTTCATTGTCACAACGGTTATGTCTTGAAATCCTGACATTATAAAGATGCCCAAAGTCATGCTACTTTGTCAGCAACACGCTAAGATAAAGGGCAATCAAGTTTGTTCGAATGAATGACCTTGACCCTCTAACTAGGTCACAAGGGAAAATTTCCTGTTTTATTTTCAGTGGTTTAACGTGCTCACAACCGCCAGGATCTTGAGAAAACGGGACAAATGTCTTGAAAGAATTATATAGCTTCTTCTGAACGGCATTGGATCAATGTATGCCTGTAATGTACTGGATGGTTATCAAGTTTGTTACAATGAATGAACTTTAACCATTTTCAAGGTCACAAAAGTAAAATGTTCAAAATACCCAAGAAAAGTCAAGAGCAATGGCAGTTATCCTATTGCTTGATTAAATGAATGACATTCAACCTCTTTCAAGCTAAAAAGGGTCAGATGTAATTAAAAAAAAATCTTAAACCTTTTTCTTAAGTTCTATGACATCTATACTGATTATATTTGGTCTGCAGCTTACTAGTATGGCTATCAACCAAGTTCTAACTTCTGTAAGATAACAACCTTAACCCAATTTCTTGGCCGGGGGGAAATATTGGGGAATATTAAAACAACCACTTCTAAAGATTCTTAAGGCCTAGAACATTAATTTTAGCCTTCAGCTTTCCTGGGTAACACACTATAAAGTTTGTTCCAATAAATCACCTTGACAAATTTTGTGAAGGTCATATGAGTAAAACAGGTTAAAATCGTCCAACAAAGATCCACAAGGTATAGAGTAGTGATACTGAACCTGTTGTGTAAGCTTCCTAAGTGTGCCAAAACTAATTTGACATTGATCGACTTTTAAGGTCAAAGATGTGAAATGCCTTTGCCAACAACATTGAATCAAAACTGAGGGATATAAGGCCACTGGTCCTCTTGTTAGTGCTTATTACACAGCACATAAAACCGTTCACGTTTCTATAAACCACTATATACCTATTATATACCCAAAAGCATTCATGCACAAAGATTGCAACTATCAGCTTAATTTGGTCAAACAACATAAAACTTGAAGGGAAAAGTGGTGAACTGGATCCAAACTGCAGACTATATATACTCTTTGACCTAGAAATTGGGTCAAGGTCATATATTCAGACCAACTAGATAGCCTTAATAGCAGCACCCTATGGGTCACATATTAATGCACCTTATTGATCTTTCAAGGAATCTTTTATGAAGAATTGGACAAAACAGACCGTGATCTTGAAAGTGGGTCATGTTAATTTATTCTAACAAACCTGATGGCCGGTTGGTTGAAGATTTGATGAACATATTTGACCCTTTGATCTACGGGTCAACGTTATTTAGTTGAACAAACTTGGACCGTAGCCTTCACCTTAGTAACCTTCATGTCGAATAACAATAAACTAATCCTTATGGACCTTAGGATTTTGTTTATAAATGTTGACACTCGACCAATACCGTATTATTGCAGTAGCTCACAAGCATTGTGTCCAGTGAGCTAGTAATTACATCCTACTTTTTTGGTTATTTCCCTTCCATTGCAGAGAATTTGGAATCTTTTCATGGAATTATATGCCTGTCTAAAGTCAAACCAATTTGCGGGGACCTATTATGGTACGAGCAGCCGTCCATCCATCTGCCAGTCCACACTTCGGTTTCAGCAAGATAACTTGCAACCTTGGTATGCATGTACATTATATGAAGAATAAGGCCAAGTTCGAAGTCGATCAAAATCTGCACATAAATGACATGCTGTGCTTGGAATGGTCAATTTCCAAACTTTAGTTTCTGTAAGATAACTTGCTTACATATTGTTCGATTTTGAGGAAACGTAGTATGCATATACATTATATGAAAACAAGCTAAGTTCGCATTTAAGCAAAATCTGAGCATATTTAATACGCATTCTGTGCTCCGATTGTTTGATGCACAATAAGTTCGTCACATATGACAGGATTCTGAGGAGACTTGGTCAATATTTACAATTTGTCTAGCTCGTTCGGCAAGGAATTAATAAACTACAGAAATATCTTTAGTTTTAATGGTGTTAGACAAATTGATTTTTTTTGGCAAAAATAGTTAATTTCAAGTTCTATTTTCAATGGGAGTTACCAGGTAATTGCAAATCAGTTTGTTGAAGGACATGAAGGTCATATGAAATCTATACTGAATAATTCCTTCAGCTTAATTTTTGTCAAATACAGTGTTTTCTCCTTTCACCACATTCCAGGAATAGTTTTCAACTTTATTGAGTAATACAGTCCAAATGTTGTTTATTCATCTTACATTTCCATATTTTTATACATTTAGATACAGTAATGTATCAGAAGGATTTTAAGTATGTCAGATTGGCATGGGGCGAGTGTAAATTGTACTGCCCTGCTTTCCTCATGTTTGTATTTGAATTCAACATTGTTGTAAACTGTTAGGATAATCTGATCTTGAACAACTTGATAATGGTATTAGTTTTAAAGATGGTCAAATAACGGACGCATGTCCAGGAGTTGCCATGACATAATTATACTCTAAATCGGACAATTTTCAGACCAGGTATGAAATCAAGGAAAATCTGTTTGTTGTTGAATGCCAGTAATTTATTAGTCTAAAGGAAATGTTTGTTGATGTTTCTGTATGCTGTTTCGGATTCCAGTTCAAGCCAACAAAATGTCAGGTCTTTCTTTGGTCTCCATCTGCATCACAGATTTGAAAGTCTTGCAGAAATGGAAGACCCACATCCTCACAGAAGAATAAATACAATAGCACTGAGTTTGTATGTACAGTCTCCATCACCTGTCAGCGACTTGCAGCCATGATACCAGATACACCTGAAATATTAAGAAAACGAAATGAGTATATGAACACAGCTACACATGCGGCACACAATACTCATCACCCATACAAACCATGTTTTGTTTAAGTGATAGAGCTATATAAATAAATGGACCATAGGGCAAGTATAACTTCAGCAATAGTTGGTAGAAATGTTGATTAAGGTTATTTATTTTGAAACAAAAATTAGATATTGCTTAATAGTCCTTAACCTTAGCAGGCTACTATATGCCTCAGTCCTTAATCTCAGCAGGCTACTATATGCCTCAGTCCGTAATCTCAGCAGGCTACAGTATGCCTCAGACCTTAATCTCAGCAAGCTACTATATGCCTCAGTCCTTAATCTCAGCAGGCTACTATAGGCCTCAGTCCTTAATCTCAGCAGGCTACTATAGGCCTCAGTCCTTAATCTCAGCAGGCTACTATAGGCCTCAGTCCTTAATCTCAGCAGGCTACTATAGGCCTCAGTCCTTAATCTCAGCAGGCTACTATAGGCCTCAGTCCTTAATCTCAGCAGGCTACTATAGGCCTCAGTCCTTAATCTCAGCAGGCTACTATAGGCCTCAGTCCTTAATCTCAGCAGGCTACTATAGGCCTCAGTCCTTAATCTCAGCAGGCTACTATAGGCCTCAGTCCTTAATCTCAGCAGGCTACTATAGGCCTCAGTCCTTAATCTCAGCAGGCTACTATAGGCCTCAGTCCTTAATCTCAGCAGGCTACTATATGCCTCAGTTTTTAATCTCAGCAGGTTACTATATGCCTTAGTCCTTAATCTCAGCAGGCTACTACAGGCCTCAGTCCTTAATCTCAGCAAGCTACTATAAGCCTCAGTCCTTAATCTTAGCAGGCTACTACATTATTGTATATATGCATCAGTCCTTAATCTCAGCAAGCTACTATATGCCTCAGTCCTTAATCTCAGCAGGCTACTATAGGCCTCAGTCCTTATCTCATCAGGCTACGATATAGCTTGGTCATTCATCTCAGCAAGCTACTATAGACCTCAGTCCTTAATCTCAGCAAGCAACTATAGACCTCAGTCATTAAATCTCAGCAAGCTACAATAGACCTCAGTCCTTAATCTCAGCAGGCTACTATAGGCCTCAGTCCTTAATCTCAGCAGGCTACTATAGGCCTCAGTCCTTAATCTCAGCAGGCTACTATAGGCCTCAGTCCTTAATCTCAGCAGGCTACTATAGGCCTCAGTCCTTAATCTCAGCAGGCTTCTCTAGGCCTCAGTCCTTAATCTCAGCAGGCTTCTCTAGGCCTCAGTCCTTAATCTCAGCAGGCTTCTCTAGGCCTCATAATTCAAAATAAGTTGATTGAGATATTAACACAAATCACCTGTATGACATTGAGAGAGAATGTTAAGTTATTATATTATGTTTGTTGTTTTCTGTTGGAAGAAGATTTCAATATATTAACAGGTTACCATGAATGAATGAGGCAATTAATTTGATTAATGCTGATATTGATTGTTCTTCACTTGTACATGCAGCAGGCCAGATTTATTACTTTAAGCCTTATGGTTTGTTGAAAAATGTAAGCATCATGCAAGGGAAATGTAACACTTACTTTCGAATGTGATTTTTTCTGTGATATTTTTTGTTTTGACATTTTCCTCTTGGTTCAGGATGAAGACATTGCCATCATTTTGAAGGGTCCATCCATATTTGTTGATCCATTGTCGTACCTGCTCCTCTGTCAACAGTAATCATATCTCTTTACAAATATATCGTTATCACATAAAGGACAACCAAATTTCTCATTTTCTGCTGAAAATATCTCAAAAACAACTGCAAGTATGTGTACCTTTAAATCCTACTAGAAGAAAACGGCTCTATTTTTACTGTTAATCACAATATGTTTTGTAAGATTTTATTTCAATTTCTATGGAGACAGATCATATATTTAAATATCTTGTGAACAAGAAACATAATGTTACGACCATTAATGTCCCTTCTGAGAATACAGATCCTTATGAATGACACTGGAGGAAAAACTTTGAGAATGAATATATTTGTGAAGATTCAGTGATTTGATTTACTGAGGCCATTGATCTGTGATGTGGAAACAGATAATTTCCCTTCTGATACTTAGATTGTAATAGAGGATATTAAACCTGATTAGGTTGGAACTGGTTTCAATTGGAAAGGTGTGAGTGGAATTTGCTCAACAATTGTTCCAAACCTGCCTTGCAAAACTTGGCTACCTCATCATTTCAGATTTTTTTTCAAACACTGATAAACATTAAAAATTCCAACATATAAATTATTTTTCTGAATTGGTATATATTATATTTCTCAAAATAGTTCCAAGAGTCAAAGTAAAATTATTGGTGCTCTGCTAAATTGTATAAACACTGACCTGTGACATCTCCCAACAGCTCAGTTAGTGTGTGGACAGGTATCGTCTCATAAGTCGCTCCGATCACATGACACACAACTGTAAACACATACAAGAGTATCACAAGGGTTCCTGTACACAAATCTTTGCCCTAAACAGTTTTAATTGTAATGAAACCTGAAACATCGTAATCGCTCATTTCACTTTGTATTAATTTTATAAAAAAAAAGAAGGAAACTTTCCAAACTTATCGTTTCGGTTTAAGATCAGGAGTAATGTCCATCTGATATAAAGTAAAACAATATATATTGATAAGATGCTTGTAGCATATCACATAAAGTAGATTGTTGTGCATGTTACCGAGACACAGCCTTTTGAAACAATTTGAAAATACAACAACAGGATATATATCGGAAGAAATTTTACAGATAGATCATTTGAACACGCTTAATTATATATCGATTTTATAAATTTGAAAGATGAAAATAAACACACTAAATTATATATAGATTTGATAAATTTAAAAGATGAAAATGGATGACAAAAGACCATTCCAAAGAAATCATACTTACATTTCCGTATTGAGTCGTCAAAACCTTTTATGTTTGATGTTACTAAAGGGTTGCTTTTTAACTCTTTCTGTAATTCAGAGGAAATATAAATCATTTAACAGTCCATATTATCATTAGATTACAGGAGATATTGAAAATATATCTTGTTTAATAGTAAAAAGTCAACTTTGCCAAACATTGAAAATATAGCCAACAGAAAGGAGAATCAGAATCGACAGTGGACAGTTTTGAATCAATTTATACGCCTACAGGGTTATATTTTTAAATGCAACAGCCAATCTTGCCATAAGGTGTACATATGTATTGATCAAGGCAGTGAATGTATAGTATATTTATATAGCAATCTAAAAACATAGTAAATATACACACTAGGGCTGCAACGATACATTAGCATGACGATACAATATGTATCACGATACTGTGGTCCGATACGATACCTGTCACGTTACTGTGGTCACGATACAATACCTATCACGATACATATAGTTACAGTAGAAGCAAAACAAAAAGATATGTTGCAAATTTTTGATGCAATATCACAACAGGAAATAGACTTGGTCCAAAATGGGCATGACTTTAAAATTTCACACAATTCACGTCTTTTGACGTACA
This sequence comes from Mizuhopecten yessoensis, assembly GCF_002113885.1. NCBI lineage: Eukaryota > Metazoa > Mollusca > Bivalvia > Pectinida > Pectinidae > Mizuhopecten > Mizuhopecten yessoensis. The sequence continues at coordinate 465,025 of NW_018403528.1, read as the reverse complement.
TGCCGAGCTGGAGCTGTCACTAGCCATGTGGGAATATCGTAGGTGTATCGTGTCCTCACAAAAAGTATTCTGCATCGTACCGCATTCAAAATATCAAGATATATCACACGATAAATTGTTGCCGCCCTAATACACACAGCTTTATACCAAAGTAACATACTTTATCCACCTACTGTTAGCTTTACGATATTTTGGGGGTACAATTTCAAATCACATTCATTCTATTACAAAAATCTTAGAACATATACACTAAGCATTATAATTTTCATTCTGAAGAAAAAAGTAGAATCAAAATTCTTATCGCAGCAGCCTTATATAAATTAAAAGAGCGCAATTTCCACAAAGCCTCCAACTTGTGTGATGGACTTAGTTAGTAAACTAACAAGTAATTTTCATCAAAATCGAATAATTTTGCCAAAAGATCATCCAGAAACCAAACTGTATGTGGTGGTCGATGGCACATTTGCAACAGGACAGACAACGCAATTCCTATATCTGGATGTTGGGCAATACAACACATCGATTTACCTTGGACTGGAATTAATAGATTTGTGAAATGTGCATGTACATAGTACTTGTAGTATCATTCCGCCTGTAAACTCAACCTTCCCACTTACCCAGAACTCATGAAATTGACAGGTTTCCAACAGATCTGCTAAATGTATGACTGGTGTCATAGCCTCTCCTTCATGCTGTAAATAGAAAAAAAAGGATGTCAAACTTACCAAACTCCAGCTAAACAATTCACATACAGTATATGTACCTTCCAAAACTATATCCATATATGCATTGTAGATTAGTGTAAGTGGTTTAGACATTTTGAGTGTTACTTACCAGGGGTGTAAAAATCCACTAGCTTCAACATCAATAATTTTGAAAGTTGTAGAACTTTTTTAAACACTCCTGAACATCTTTTTCAAAATTATGATGTGTTTCATTATCAAGAAATATAGCGGGTCCTGAAAACGCTGGCGAGTCCCATGGGAAAAACTCGAGTCCAGGACTCAAATATCCGAGTCCCAAAAAACACTGATACCATGGCCAGGTACAATACAACAAAATGGCAAATGTTATAAAATCAATCACTTCTATTTGACATGAGCATGCATGTTGGGTGCAGAAAAGTTCATCTCTCCAAAAGTCAGCCAATACATTTTGCTGTCTAACATGTCTGATTTTATCTGGACCAATTTTAGGGAGCAGTTATTTTCTTTAAATGTTCAATAATTTTAAGGACAATTAGTTGAGGGTAAATAATATTATGATTTAATCTGTCCTTTTTGAAAAAAAACCCAAAAAAAAACCCATATCCATTTGTGAATTTGATCAAATGCGATATATAGATCAAGTGTTAATGTTGTCACATTGATACATTGTGTAATTGTCAGGCAGGCAGAATTCTATTTCGAGCTAGTGGATTGTTTAAATAGTTTCTACAAGCAACATGTTGTATACCGTATGCCCTACCTTTGTTGACTCTATGAGACATTTACACAGTGTAAAGTCTGTGTGTGGGAGGTTGGTGAGAGCTTTCAACAGGATCTGGGCAGCCACACTAGCCTGGTAGTGATTTGGGTTAAACTGGTATCTGTCAAAAGAAACAACACATTTGAACTAAATAATAGATATATACATGTATGTATATAATAAATAATACATGTTTTATCAATCAAAGATTTTAACAAAGTGTTTCTTAAGAAAAATAATCTATATATAGTGTTAATTGTTGCAGGTAAACAATATACATGGATAACGCTAGCAATTAGTTCAATCTTAACTTTTCTCTAATTATTAAAGGTAAGCAGAGCAGGAATTGATGCATTATATACCACAGTATTTGAAACAAAAATATTATGCTTGGACAATAAACAAACATGATGAAACAAAAAAGTACATATCTTCTTTCTATCACAGGGTCCCTTTATATCCAGTCATTTACTCTATCATCTTTCAAGGTAAAAGTTCTACCTAAGGTCTATTCTAGTGGTTAAAGCTTGTGGAATTTTATATCTATTGAGTTCCTTAACATGCAATATCAGAATGTTTGAGATACCTCAACCATCATGATAGGTGATTTCATAATGTAAACAGCAGTCTAAATCATTTTTCAGAAATGTATATAGGTAATAACTCACATATTTATAATGTATCCATGACACTACTGTACACAGTGTATCTATACCTATATATTATTCCAGTAAGTATCACAATATTTTGTCCCAGCCAATGAAGAATGGTAAAGAGTCTTTAATTGTTTAGGCCTCAGTGAAAGAAGCCTCAACTACACCTGTATTAAATCATAACCAATTATAAATGTCATGGAGTTTGCTATTGCACTAGCTCTGCCTATAAGTAGGGTGTAAATGGCGGACAAAGCAACCTTACAATTTAAGTACAGCCAGGTTAGCCTCCAGATCATACGTATTCTCCTGTGCTTGGGCTGCCATGTATTTTTCCAGAGTTAGTAGGTTTTCTGGATTGTATCTGGAAAATATAAACAGAGCATGAAAATGGAACAATCAGAAGCCTGTATAATGTATACATATTTACTTAGTACATGTACCCAGTTAGCCTAGGGACATACATGTATATCTAAAACTAAAATCAAATATAGAAGCCAATCAGCTTTCAGGCCACCTAAGTCAAAGAAAATTGTTGACTTACTTCAGGTTTCCAATTGTCAGCTTGGCCAGCTTGAAAACTGGACTTGGATGGCTGACATATTTAAACAATGGCACGGCCTATCATACAAGTAAGTTTGTTACTTAGACCTATCATAGAAGCTGAATTGCATATATGCTGTGTATTTTTTGCCACCTGCTAGTGAATTTCCATGCCATCCCTGAAACAGCAGTGTCCACTAAAGTTTGAATGTGGTTTTTTTTCATGTTTCATGAAGTCTACCAAATATTATACAGCATGAAAGATAGTAAATCCATAGAATTTTATTACATTGCTATCGAAGTCTGGCATAAATCATACATCAAATTGAAAAAAAATATTTTCTCTCAATCCAGACCGCTCCTGGCTTGATATTATAAAAGGTTTAACCGTTATGACACAATCGCATGTTTTTCAGAACAAGGACATTTTACTGGGGTGATGGAGTAACCTTGTTTACATCATAGGTGTATTGACAAACGATCGAAGGTTAGTACGACAGGTGCTGGACACACTATTAATTGTAATCTTCATCTAAGTACCTTCCTCCATCAATATTTTTTGTGGTGGTGTGCTGTACATGTACTGCATTGTTATGTACAGTTTTTTTTTTTTTTAGAATTTCCTATAGGATGAAAAACAGGTTATAAGCTGTTAGTGTTAGTTATGTTGTAGGTTTGGTATTTGTTTGATTATGTTATATGTGCCGTGCATTTCCTGAATTCTGCTAGTGTTTCCGATTGGATGATTATTTTGGGTAGGAGGTTCCGCTGTGTTATGGTGTATGGAAAGAGTGTCTGTATGTGTCTTTGGATGTGTAAATATATGTCTGTAACTTATTAAGGTTGTGTCCTTGACGTGTTCTGGTGTCTGCCGGAATGAGATTGTTACTTGTATTGCTACTTGTTGGTGTATCATTTTGTAGAGAAGAATAATGTGTGTTCTTGTTCTGCATGTGTGTGTGTGTGTAGGGTTGTGTGACAGAGCTTGTGTTGTGATATTTGTTTAGGACCTAGCGTGCTGCTCTTTGTTGTAAGTTTTCTAATTGGTTTATGTTATTTGTGTATTAAACGAGGATCCCAAACTGAAGAGCAGTATTCAAGGTTTGGTCTTACGATGGCTATATATATATGCGTGTTCTTTTATGTGTGGTGAATTAATTTTAGGTTGTATTTCAAAAAGCCTAGTGATTTATTTGCATTTGATGTGATGTTCTTAATTAGATAATTGTTTGATGTTATAGTTTATAGTGTGTATGTGGTCACATGGAGTGTGTATTGGTGTTTAATTTGTGTGCATTTTGGTGATATTGTGAGTATAGTGCATTTGTCTGGGTAGAATTTCATGAGCCAGTCCTCTTCCCATTACTAGCTGCGTCTAAATCTGTTTGTAGTTTTATTGTATCTTATTTGTTATTGATGGTTTTGTAGAAGGGTATGCTGTTATCTACAAAAAGTCTTATTTGTGTACTATGCGATATGTATTTGGGAAGTCGTTAATGTATATGAGTAAGAGGACTGGTCCCAAACAGGTTCCTTGAGGCACTCAAGAATGTATATACTATATACATTGTAATACATATAAATACATGTAGTATTATTAGGTTGGACACAACGGCACACATGGGTAATTATCCTGCATTTCGGCAACAGTTTCTCATTTCAGTAACAATTCTTTATTTCATATTGTTTAAAACAAATCTGTGTGTTTTTATTTCACATTATTCCCCATTTTAGTAATAAAACTGTTACTGAAATGGGTAACTGTTACCCTAATGCAGGTTCGTTACCCATATGAGCCTTGTGCCCAACCCGATTATATGGTTTATACACATCATGCACAATTAGTGTTTCTATAATTTGTTACAGTGATTATATTCTATATACACATCATATTACTTAAGTGTGTCCATCACCTGTGGTATAAAATGCCATTATTATTGTTAAACAAACTAGACGAAATGTGTTCCTCTAATAAATAACAGGGATTCGTTACAAATGTCTAATACACATACACTATATGTGCTGTGACCCATATAAGTATAGCATATGTGTATTTACTATTTAACATTTGTAACGAACCGGCACGTCAGCGAATAAAAAAACAAAACACCGGACGAAAAACATGGGGAATATGACGTCTATTTTAGCGAATAATCAAATCAGTACGGTGGATTCAAGTAGGTAATAGGAGAGAATTCTACTTTCTTAGTATATAAAGGTGATATCACCCAAACCGTTTACCACATTTACCTATCAATTCCTTTCAATAAGGCGGCTACGTTTGCTCTCATTGCTTCAGCCATTTTTCACATGTGTGTGAACTTCTACTTCCGGCACGCGTAACGAGGCGTTCCTAATGTCAGGAATATATTCAACCGGTTACAGAAAGAGGTCATAATTAAGATATTGCAACGTTTTCAGATTGTTGTCTGACTTTCCTTTCCATGAGAATTGTTTATAATCTAATCTTCATAGTCGGCGAATATTTTCCCAATAAAGATTAACGATTAACCAGTTCACATCCATATTAGTGACTTGCATACCATGTACTATCACATCACACAAAAGAAGGTTGCGACTCGAGTCCAGACTACACAGGTCACTCAACTACTCCACCTTCTCAGCAGTCAAGTAGAATATAACCCAGTCCCATATACACCTAAATACCCGTGTATGTTATGCTCAAAAGCAGTGAAATATGGTCAACGTGCACTCGCTTGCGACAACTGTGACAAGTGGTGCCATGTATCATGTGTGTCTATGCCAACAGCAGACTATGACCTCCTTGCCAACTCTTCAGTTACATGGATATGCAGTTCATGTAATGCACAAAACCATACAACTTTATATGACTCCATCTCAGTACACAGTAACAGCTTTGAAAGTTTACACTCACTTTCAGCAGTTTCATCAGCACTGAAAAGCCCAGTATCTACACATGCACCTGGTAGCCCAACAGCCACGTCTTCTCCAAAAAATAGTCAAGCATCGAACCAAAAGAAGAACTACCAATCATTGCGAACTGTTATACTGAACCTCCAGAGTATAAAAAACAATGTACCTGAAACGCCTTATTGAAGTCCTTATTGTCAATTCCGAACCTTCAATTATAAAAGGAACAGAAACCTGGCTGAATGGGAACATTCTCCCCCCAGAAGTTCTACCACCGAACTATAATGTATTTAGGAGAGACCGAGCAGATGGATATGGAGGTATTCCTTTTGCTGTAATAAACGACATCATATGCACTCCAGTTTTCCCCTGTCAAGACCATGAAATTATTGCCATCAAACTTCACATCAACAGGAACAAGTCCATCATAGTTGTTGCCTTCTATAGACCACCAAGTAAAACCTCAGATGAATACGCACAACAGGTAATTGATGAAATCATATATTGACTGGCCATCTCTAACCACCACCTCCAACCAGTATCCACAAGCACTATCCAACAGCTTCATAAATCTAACCCACGATTGCGGTATAGAACAAATAGTCAACTTCCCAACTAGAAAGGACAAAATTCTTGACCAGCAATCCATCGTTAGTAGACAAGATTAAACCAATACCAGGAGTGGGAGACCATGACGCAGTATTGATTGGCTTATCTTTTCGGCCAAGAAGAGTCAAGCCATCTCCAAGAAAGATCTTCCTATGGGAAAAAGCTGATATAACCAATTTGAGGGCTGATACAACAGTATTTGTTAACAAATTTACATCAGGGACCCATCAATGTGTTAATACCATGTGGACCACCTTCAGGGATTCGATCCTGACGATCATGGACAAGCATATCCAAAGCAAACAAACACGCTCCAAGTACACCAACCCTTGGATGAACATTACAACTAGGCAATTAACTTGCCAGAAACAAACAGCATACCACAAAGCCAAAGGAAGTGGAAAAAAGAAGGATGTCAAACTCTACCATCTTCTGAAATCCAAATGCCAGACGAGCATCCGACAAGCGCATGACATATATGTTCGTGACGTCATCAGCCCAGAAGCAAGAAATAAGCTGAAGAAGTTCTGGTCCTTCATCAAAGGCAGGAAACAGGAATCATCAGGAGTAGCCCCATTACGCAATACTGAAGGCCTCATTCATAGCGATCCAACCACCAAAGCTAACATGCTGAACGACCAATTTAAATCGGTGTTCACCAAAGAGGACATAAGCAGCATACCGGACAAAGGACCAAGCCCATTTCCATCTATGGCTCCTATAACTATCTCAACTGCAGGTGTATACAAACTCCTAAAAAACTTGAAGCCCTCAAAGCTTCAGGACCAGACTCAGTACCAGCAAGATTTTTAAAGGATCTGGCCAACGAACTGGCACCAGCCCTTCGTCTCATTTACCAGACCTCGATTAATCTCGGAACTGTTCCAGATGACTGGAAAATGGCACATGTAGTACCAGTCTTTAAGAAAGGAGACAAGAGTAAAGCTGCTAATTACATGCCAGTCTCGTTGACTTCCATCTACAGTTAGGTCAGTGAGCACATTCTCCACTCTACCATCTTGAACCATTTTGAGACCAACAACATACTTACAGACGCCCAGCACGGATTTCGAAGCAAACGTTCCTGTGAAACACAGCTTATCGCAACCATCCAAGACCTTGCAGAAGGACTTTCCAATGGATAACAGATGGATGTTATACTACTTGACTTTGCGAAAGCCTTTGACAAGGTACCGCGTCAACGTCTACTTCACAAAGTCCACTACTATGGAATCCACTGGATTGGAAACTTCCTTAGCAGTAGAAAGCAGCACGTATTGGTAGAAGGAGCTAAGTCATCTGAAGGAGACGTGGATTAAGGAGTTCCACAGGGAACGGTCATAGGACCCCTACTTTTCCTGACTTTCATCAACGACCTGCCTGAACTTGTGAGCTCCTCTGTCAAACTGTTTGCGGATGACTGCTTGATATACAGGAACATAGAAACATCTAACGATAGTAAGATCCTACAAGAAGACTTGAATGCTTTGGAAAAGTGGGGAAAAGACTGGCAAATGGCATTCTATCCAGAAAAATGTACCGCCGTCCACATCCCGAAGAAGAGGAAAATAGTTGACACCGAGTTCCAACTTCATGACCACACTCTTGCGACAGTTCCAGGTGGAAAGTACCTTGGAGTATACATAAGCCAATACCTATCGTGGCGGGATCACATTGATCAGACAACAGCCAAGGCCTCAAGAACAGTAGGATTCTTGAGACGAAACCTCAGGAACTGTCCGCAAGCAGTAAAATCTCAGGCATACACGACCTTAGTCAGGCCAGTTTTGGAATACACATCTGTAGTCTGGGCACCATACCAATACCATCAAATGCAACAAATCGAAAACGTACAAAGACAGGCAGCACTATTTTCTACAGGTAATTACTACTCCCGAGACCCTGGTTGCGTTACTACCATGCTTCAGCAACTAAACTGGGAACCACTAGAACATTGAAGAGTGAGAAATAGGAACATCATGTTCTACAAAATCATCAATAACCTAGTAGAAGTCCCCGTCCATCATCTCCTACAACAGACCAGCGTTGGGACTAACTTATACAACTTTCCCTACAATATTATTATTTACAGTAAAACATCATGGACTCTTAGATATTATTAAAATAATAAAAAAAATAATGATGTTTATTCAGGGATATAATATACTGTAGTACACATGCAATATATCAAGTAAAACATGACTTAGATAAGACATGATTAAGTTACTGCTGGTAAAAAATGTTAAAAGATCTCAGAAATCATCATAGCACTGATTCATGGATAGGATAATATAAACGGAGCACTACATATCACAGATAAAAAAAACTTGTTAACAAAATTAGTCCTAATTACTTTTTCACTATTGCATTCAAATTAAGAAATTTGTTAAAGTAAGAATGACGGACTAGAATAGAATGGGCAGTATGTAACCTAGGATACCTCTTATAGGATTTTTTTACCACGATTTTTCATTATTTCATATTATACGGTCATTTGATGCAATAATACGTGTAGTGACTGAGAGCATGTCTCTCTCGTCACTCAGATGATAGACAGGCCAGGTGACGCCCCATCTATAGCCTAGTAAATATGCATATTTTGAACTCTGTACGAGGTCACGTGATGTGTGATCTTCAGACAAGATGACATTAGAATTTAAAACTACATAAAGATCATCATCTAATCCCAAAATCTCCCGTCCTAACTTTTTTGTAATGGGGCTGAGATGAAAGGAAAACCGTCACAAATTTTCAAAAAAGAAGCATTTTCTCAAAAACAAGACATACTTTTCAGGTATGCTGAACGGACATATTTATTATACGTCTCTGTTGTCTGTCTCTTCAAATCCCTTAGCCAAATGTGGCGCAGAAAATGTAAATGTATTTATGTTCGGTTCACTATATGAGAGATAACGAAAATACTTGAAATGTTTCTTCTTCTTTTATAGTATCTTTTCATCTCCTGAACCAGAGACGTACATACTACATGTCTGTATATGTCTCTGTCTGAACATAGCTCCATTTCAGTTTGCTGACATGATCAGTTTGGATACATTCCTGACAATAGTATTACCCAATCGCGCAGACGTGGCGATTTTGGTTCAGAGTAGTGTCCCTTCAATCGTTTCCGGTATACAACATCATCAAGAACGAAAGAACCAACTAAGATGACGGGTCCCGGTGAACCAGCGAAATATCTGCCCCTTCCGAGTGGGCCAGCGTCCTTGTGTTTCGACAACGACATGTTCATGAAGGTTAGTGAAGTATTGGTTCAGGTTACTTTGGTGGGAACGTGCTTGGCTAGTTAAAACGGTCTACGGAAAGACCAATGGTTCCGACTTTTCGACACCAGCTGACCAGGACGTTTCGGTACTGGAATAATAGAAGTTTCAGTAAACTTCCCTAAAAGGTGTCTTTATGGAAATATCAACATACAATAATGTACAGATACAGTACAAATAAGGAGCAAGCACCAGCCTGTTTTACTGAGATAATGATATGTTTTACATATATACTATGTAATGCATACAATAATAGAATTTAAAAGTGTGCTTCAATATTCAGTGTTTAAAGCCCCTGGCCCTTTTCTGGTAGTCCAAGGTCAGGGATAATCCTGGAAGGGCCATGGCTCCATTGGCCCCTCAAAACTTAAAAATTGACCCCTCCATGGTTCAACTTTCTTTTAATTTTGCATAGAATGGCCCCTATTAATTTTGATAAGTGACACAAATTTGCTGAAATGACCAACTGCTCTCAAAATTCCAGGATTTTCCCTGGTAGTCCGAAATAACTGACTATTTTCGACCCCATCAAAGGGATCGACAATTATTTTGGACTGCTTCATTGTGATTGATGCTTGTACATGTACCATCCATTTATAATATTTTTTCTCTGACACTGCAGGCAGGCCTGTACTACCTCACATTTGGTTAATTTATATATTATAACTAAACATATCTCGCTGTTTGAACACTAGTATTCACGATATGTACTGCCATGTCCATTCAACATCAGAAATGTTGTTATTTTATTCACACTGTTTGAAAAGTAAAACTAATTTTTAAAATACTAATTGGAGTTCTTGTCTATTTCATATGTATATTGTAGTTGAAGGCAGTTGATGGAAGGCTTAAGCTTGTAGAGACATATGAATGTCTCACTTGATATGTTGTCAGCAGATCTAGAATATCCTGCCAGCATGCATGGGACTCTGGTTGGACAGGGATTAAAAACATTTTCATTGTATCAAGCTTTTACACTACATTTTGTTGTTAATACTTGTATGTAAATATGAGGGTGTCTAACTTATTATATTGATAAATGTAGCATGACACAATTGTCAAGAAAGCAATCTGTAGTATTTGTGCTTTTAGGACTCGTTTGATGTTGACACATTTGTGATGGAGTGCCGACGCCGTGTACCACTGGAGACTCTGAGGGACGACCTATCTACTTACCTCAAGATTCTTAGGAGTGCAATGATTGAACTCATAAACAAAGACTATGCAGACTTTGTCAACCTGTCCTCGAACCTGGTACATCATGAAAATATGTCACACATATTTCCTAACTGTTATCATAAACTGATGTTCAGTATTAAAGCTCAGCCTCTTTTTAATTTGACTTAATTAATGAAGAGCACACAAAACAGTTTGTTTTGTTCATATGTGTCCAGGAAAATACCCTTGTAGCCATCTTAGTAAGTTTCTAAGGAAAACACACATATTCGAGTGAATGTATTTAATGAGGTTATCAGCTAATATTAATCTAAATAGTGTTGTTCATGAATGCTCCAAAGATATTTACACATACATTCAAAAATAACAAATTATACCCAAAAAAAATATGTTTATTTGAACTGTCAGTGCCAGTAATTAATGAAGCTGTACCAATTTAGGTTGGGATGGACAAAGCCATTGGTAACCTCACAACACCTTTATGTGAACTGAAAGATCAAGTCATGGTGAGTGCTTTTTATTATTTTATTAAAACGACAGCAACCTTCCAGTTGGTATTGGAAATCCTTTAAGGCTTTATACTTTATGTACCTTTCAGCTTTCTACTGTTGGATGCATTGACATCACTCGGATAAGAGATTGATTTTCTAAGGGAGATAAACCTTACAGACCGTGCAGGTTAGGTGTATAAGGTATACGTAGTATAGTATATAATGTTGAGAAGTTAACAGAAATCTGGACTACTTTTTGATTTTTTCACCCATGAAATTTAGTTGTAAATGCTCTTTTGAAATTGAAGATTACCTATCCTACTTCAGGGGTTCTCTATTTCTCTACTATTTCGGTCTAAAAATACATGTGTGTATTGGTTTCATCATTTCAAAAATTTCAGTTGGCTAAAATTTTGTTTTTTAATTTTATGATTTATGTAATATATGCATGTCAGTAAAGTTCTAGGGAACTCTTGATAAAGCTTATTCAATACACTACCAAGATGTTGAAAATGGAATTTGGGACAGTTTCTCTTATGCTCGATTTTCAAATAGAAAGAGAAAGAAAATGAAAATAGTAGGGTCACCTGAACCACACAATTTGTGTAGGTCTGATCTGGACAAACCTTTACAAGTACTATGCTAATGTTTAAATAGTAAATTTGATACTTTCTGAAAATTAATTGATATTCACTTGAAGATAAATGTAATGAATATTTACTTGAAGATAAACATTTTTTCGCAGACTGTGAAGATTGCCATGGACCAAGCTATCTCTGCAGTAGAACAGAAACTGAAACAGCGAGAACAGATCAGACAGAAAAAGGTAAAACTCCTATCAGAGATACTGTCACTTATTGTACAGGAGATCGTAGATTAAACAGGTAGTAAACACATTTCATTATTTTATAAGAAATACATTATGCGATTACCACACAGTGAATAAGAGTCATGATTTCAGTGTTTTCACCAGTATTTTAGGATAACCAAGTGCTCAGAAGATATTATTTTTTGTACACAATCATATGTGTAAAATGTGCAGTAAGGCATTGTCCAACTTTGTGAACTTTTAAACAGATAATGTTAAGTTAGGCCAAATTTTCCCAGTGTATGTCTGTTGTAAACCTTCCTGAACTCATATCATACTCCACTTTCACTTATCAGTGTTTTCCCAAAATTACAAAATGGTCTGACCTGACTGACTTTTGTCGATTAAATTATTTTGTTAAAATCAAACAAATCAGTGCATATTATAAAATTGGTGGTTTAATAATTTTTCACCAATTCATTGGCTTTATTGTGGAGAACACTGTATTTTACATAAACTTTTTTGTCTCAGGCGTGTCTCCAGAGATTGATGAACATTGTACAGTCTGTAGAGAAAATTGAGAGACTCCTGGGGATACACAGTGGAGAAGGAGGGGAGATAATCCAGGCGTAAGTTGTAGCTAGTTTACAGTGTTATCCATATATACCAGTTTAACCTAGAACTATGCAGCCCATGGCAATACTGCGGTACAAAATAGTATAAAAACAAATTAAACAAAAAAGGGATATTTTTAAAATGTTCAAATTCTTATCTAAAGTAACATGTTTATAGATGTTATTTAGCTATGATTTGCCAGCTGTTTTGTCATTTTTCTATAAAAAAAAATTCCCCCTGTACTCTTGTGAATCAAAATAAACAAATCAGGAAAATGGTAATGATTAGCTCACCAGGTCCGAAGGACCAAGGTGAGCTTATGCCATACCGTGGCGTCAGTCGTCCGTTTGTCAACAATTCTTTCAAACAACTAATTCTTAACCACTGATTGGAATTTATCTAAATTTGACTGGAAGCATGGTGGGGATTACACATTGTACAAATGGTGGGGCTGAAGAGTGGGGGCAATTTGGCTTTATTACTTTAAACGACTTCTTCTCTGGAAATAGGTGATGGATATCAACCATATTTGACTGGAAGCATCCCTAGGTAGTGGGGATTCAACATTGTACAAATGGTGGGGTTGACACCCCCCCCCCCCCCCCCCCCCCAAGGGGGCTGAGTGGCGGGGCCAAAAAGGTTTATTTGTCTATACTGCTTTAAGCAACTTCTTCTCTGGAACTAAGACATGGGTATCAATCATATTTGACTTGAAGCATCCCTAGGTAGTGGAGATTCAAAATTGTACAAATAGTGGAGCTGATCTCCCAGGAGGCTGAGGGGCAGGGCCAAAAGTGGGTAATTTGGCTATATTGCTAAAAACGACTTCTTTTGTAGAACTATGCACTGGATATCAATCATTTTGGTTAGAAGTATTCATGGGAGGCAGGAATTCAAAACTGTACAAATAGTGGGGCTGACCCTCCTTGCTAAGGGGTGGGGTCAAAAATAGATTATTACTTGGAAATGGTTGAGATTCCCAACCTATTTACAATTGCTGAGTATAAAGAAAAGAATGCACATATGCTTCTGGGATGGCCCTGGAGTCTGGCCCCACCCTTGGAGACATAGTCCCTGGGTCATAACTTTGAAATGGTTGAGATCCTCACCCCAAAACTATATATTCAATTGTTGAGTATAAAGAGACGAATGCAGTATTGATATTAGAATTGACCCCGGGGTCTGCCCCACCCTTGCAAACTTAACCACTGGGTCATAACTTTGAAACAGTTGAGATCCCCACCATAAAACTATATACAAATGCTGGGCATAAAGAGACGAACGCAGTCATGATATTAGAATAGACCCTGGGGTCTGGCCAAACCCCTAGGGACCTTGTTTCTGAGTCACAGCTTGGAAATAGTTGAGATCCCTACCGCATAACTATACATAAATTGCTGGGCATGAAAATTCTAATACAGATATACTACATGGATTGGCCTAGGAGTCTGGCCCATTCCTTTGGATCTTATTTGGATCTTATTTTGCTGTGATTGCTTAGATATCTAGGTGAGCGATACAGGCCCTCTTGGCCTCTTGTATGATAGCTAACATATACTGTACATTAAATGTTTTCTTAAATATATATTATAATTTTTAATGTGTTATGGTATCTTTGACAGCCAGCTGAATGGTCCATTGATAGAAAGAGTGGCCAATGAGTTCAACAAACTTCAATTTTATGTCATCAAGAGTACAGGGCTCCCCCTAGTGGAACGAATACGACCAGTAAGTAACCATGATGTCACAGTGTGAAATGTATTTTGAGATAAATATTGCCTCTGTCAGTCTGTGCAAGGTTACTAGTTAAAACTAATACTTTCCAAGGTAATCATCGTAATCATTTCCAAGGTGGCCATGAAATCATCAGGTCTACAGTGCTACAAGTCCCAGTTTCATGAACGTTCCTTATTTAAAAAGCGTCCTCCTGATTATAAATCCCTTTTTACAGGTATTTGTGGGATTGAATTCCTACTATAAAGAAACCCCAATAACATTAAGTGCATTGCCATACACTTACATAAGTTTGATAACTTATAATATTAATAAAATACTAAAGCAAAATAAGGTAATATTAGACATTTCAAAGGTTTACATTCTATAAATAAGAAAGTAAAAAACGTATCTATCAGGGAAGATGTCATCTCAAAGTTGACATAGTGTGGGAAGGGTTTGTGAAAAAGTTAACTTCTGAGAAAACATAATGTTATGAGTATCATAATATATTTCACTTCTTTCCCAGAAAACTTCATGTTTTCACCCATACTTTGCAATGGTATATATCAAGGAATAATGAATGTTCTCTGCATATTAAAAACTTAAATTGAATACATATACATGTAACTAAATAATACATATTTTGTGACAAAAACTTTTTTTTTTTAGAAAGTTAAGTCTTAAATAAGTGGAACTTTTTTCAAGAAATTGTAATCTTGACTTTATAAATCTTGAAAAACAAAAATTTGGAAACTGGATTTCCTCTCATGGACATTCCAGATGTTTCTATCAGAAACTGAGGTATCAACACTAACAAGAATTCATTGTAAAATATTTCTTGTATCACAGAGAATTTCCAATATTACAAGCACACTACAAATAAGTCTTGAGGGTCACTTCCTGGAGGGATTGGACACTGGAAACACAGAGATACTCCAGCAGTGTCTCCGGACCTACGCCCTCATAGACAAGATACAGGATGTAGAGAACTTGTTCCGAAAGGAGAAGGTCCGACCCTACATGGAGGAGGTAGGGTATCTAATGTCTGAGTTTCTAACTGTACTCTTTCTTTGTTTGAAATACAAATGGAATTACATAAAATAAATTATGCTAACATTGTGCATGATTTCTGATGTCATTGACTTTTATAGAAAGAATTCCAGATTGATATCTTAACAAATGTCATTCCTCTTCCGTTTAATACCTTTATATACCCGTAATGATTTGTCATAGAGGATGGGAATAATGATCTTGATTTAATTAAAATCTGCATTATTCAAAAAGGGCAGAATTAAAAAAAAAATGTTACATTCAATATTCTTATATTTTTGATCTTCCTAATTTCTATGCTATGTGACCAGGTGATCAATGAGCAGAATGTGAAGTCCACAGGGGGCCGACCAGGTCTAAAGGGCATGTTCCAGCAGATCCTGGACTTTGTACCCCAGCACTGTGGCATTCTCAGGGAGGTCACCACAGGGGGTCGTATGGGGTAAGTTTAACGAGACACATAGGTATAAAAGTTATATTAAGTTACCATATACTGATTATTTATCGACTTTTACTGTTATATATCAATTTAAAAAAAGAATTTCTAGCTGTATACTTTCCAATTGGTAGTGCTAGCTTCATTTTCCTTCAATCCACAAAAAACATTTATTAACAAATATCATGATAGCAATTCCTTGCTGCAAACAAAAATATCATGATAGAAATTTCTCTCATTCTTATGCCGATATGACAGCTGTCCAGGGCAAGAAAGAAGTATAAGACTATAAGACTCTTTCATGCACAGGGGTGTAGGATAGGGAAATTCCGCCCTTCTCTCATTCCAACCACCAGAATAAGCTCAGAAACCATGAAAATGCTTTTGGACTGGCCACCATTTTGAAAATATCAATTTTCCCCCTGAGCTTTTCAGACGAAAACGAATTAGCCAGCCAGATTGAGCATATCCCATATTTGCAAACAATGTTTGCACTGAAAAACTAATTACATCTTTCTAACGTGTATGGTTAATATATCTTAAAAGGTTTTAATTTCATCACGTCGCCTTTTCCACATTGCCGCATCGGAGAATTCCAAATTCATGACGTCACGTCATTGTTGAGCCATTGTGACGTCATGTTGCGTGAAATGGGGTGTAAGATAGAAATTTTCTACACCCCTTTCTTACCCTGGACCGATCTATCTTACACACAGGGAAATGAGAGAAATTTCACATGTATGATGTCGCAATGGCACAACAGTAACATGACGTCACAATGGCACAACAGTGACATGACGTCACAATGGCACAACAGTGACATGATGTCACAATGGCACAACAGTGACATGATGTCACAATGGCACAACAGTGCCATGATGTCACAATGGCACAACAGTTACATGACGCAACAAAATTGGAAACATTCTGATGTCATGATGCAGAAACAGCTGATGCCTTTTCATGGTTTCTTGGTGATTGAAATGAGAAATAAATACTCTGTCATGCCCCTGGGATGTAGGATAGGAAATTTGTATCTTGAAGTTTTCAAATTGGCGCAAAACCCTCTGTAACCATCAGGTTTTACCCAATTTGAAAACCCCTTGGGTGGCATTCCCCTATCCTACACCCCTAGGCACGATAGAGTCTCATATTAGGACTGCTAACAAAATTTATCTACAGGCAAATATGTCATGATAGTAAGAGTTCCATACTACAAAACCTATGACAGATCTTTCATCAGCGATAATTTGAGCTAAGTTAATTAAGGACAAGTTTGAAAGGTACACAAGTATACAAGCATTTAAAGGCAATAACTCAAAAACACAAATTACAAATATTTATGTTAGTATAAAACTGGTTAAACAACAAACAGTGAATGTGTGTGTGATCTAATCTGTATATCAAGTTTGTTGTTTATCTTTTATTTTGTGCCTTCAAGGATGGATCACCAATGGTAGGTATTGTAATATCAACACAACGATAGGTTTTCAAAATAGGTTTCTGGCTTGGTTAGAGTCAATTTAAGTAAAAATGAGTTTTTTGAGTACATTTTGGTTTTAAAGATAAAATATTGATATAAACCTACATGTAGTTAATTCACTCAAAATAAAGTAAGTTGTTAAATTGACTATATCTCTTCTTTGTCCTAACCTCGCTGTATAGGGAGTTAGTCCTTTGTCAGCTGTTTATAGTACGAAAACTAAAACCCTGATAGTCCTTGGCTTTTTTGAGGGGGGTGCAGACTAACTCCCTCAGTGACTTCCATCATTTCCTCATGGAAAAAGGTAAGACAGCTAGGTGAGAAGTAGGCAGAGCTTGTACTGACAAGATCTTACCCAGTTGTTAATAATCTAGAGACAACAGTACAGACAGCATTAATAGAGTAGACATGGCTCTAAATAGGTTTGTTGGAGTTGCAGTTGGAATATTGCTATTAATGTACAATTTTTTTATCAGATTTTTTCTCGCTATGTACTTGTATGTGTTATAAGATATAAAGCACTATAGAGAGATACAAGTTATTAGGAATTCACAACTGTTCTTTACATGTGGAAACTCACTGTAAATGCTGAATATTTTGTAATATCCAGATAAATGTTAAGTGTTTGTGTTATAGTGCTATGGAGAGTGTGCGAGGCTACGACTTTATGGTCAATGCTGTGTGGCCTGAGGTGGTCAGTAACATTGAGGCCAGGACACCGTCCATTTTTGCACCTGGGAACCCAAATACTTTTCATGATGTAAGAGAGAGGTCGTTTGTCATGATGTCTTACCATAATTATTTATAATAAATCTTGACATTAACCTCGTTATACTGCCACAAATTTTTCACCCAAATTTTGAAATTATAAAGGAATGTGGCAAAATATTGAGATATATAGGAAATATGAAGAAAACCTTCAATGTATGATGATCAAAGGGAGACTACTCATAATATTAACCTTCTATGAAGTCATATGGTTGCTAAATTTGAGGAAAGAGTAGCAAAGCTGCAAGATATGTTCAAAGAATGATTTTAAATTTTCAGGGAATAATTAAAAAACATAATTGATGTAAATTCAAACCACAGTCTGACTTTCTTGGTAAACATATTACATGTATTTAGAAATCAAAATAAATCCATTCATGAGTTTAAGTCATCTATAACAAAATAACATGTCCATATATTTCTTCATTGGGCTGTTTAAATTCGATAACTGATTCTACATAGTTTTGTATATTTCTTTTGTCATCAGAAATTCCTGGTTAGTATGAAGTTTTTGGATGACTTTGAAGCTCTATGTGGGTCTCAGGCCAGTGTACGAAGACTGAGGGAACATCCTAGTTACCATATATTTATCAACAAGTGGAGCTTGCCTGTATATTACCAAATCAGGTAAACATCTGCAGATTCTTCGACAGCGTTTAGTAGTGCTAAGTTTTGAGGTGCTGGCAGCAAAAATCTACTATGGCGCACCACCAACATCACATATAGCGATTAATGGGTCATTTATTTATCCAAAACCGCCCTCATTATCAATAACCACTACTATATTCTTTCAATTGAGTTCCCAGTTTTCAGGCGTTCGAAATTTCCCACCTAAGCCAGTATTATGCTGCCAACATTTGTTGAGGAAATGTGTCATATTATAAAGGGGTTTGTCGGTATTTAGGGAGATGAATAAAAGTCTTGTTAGTAAAACCCAAAAGGGGACCTTCAAATACATTTGGGGTATAAGAAGGTGCCATGAATTGAGGGGCATTTTATAGAAATTTTACGGTATAGCTAACCTTTAAAATGTAAACATAACTTGCAGTTTAGGATTACTGAACAATAATTTTTTTCTAAAAAAAAGTAGTATGACCTTTGGTTACCATGGTCATGTTTTGTATATTATTTGGTTTTCAGGTTCCAAGAGATGGCGGGTTCTCTAGAGACCTCACTTTGTACGGCCTTCAACAATTCTGCTGGTGAGTGTTACAAGTTTATATAGGGACACATGCCTCGACACCTCGTCAGCACCCAGACATTTAACAGTGACAGTCTGTGAAACAGCAACAGTTTCTGCACGTTTTGATATTTAAATTCTTTTACAATTAATCTAGAATATTTGTTTATTCGATATAAAATTTCAGACAAGAACTGTTTGGACAGTATAAGGGCCTACACTTACCATAGTTATCTACAACAGTAAATTATAATGTTATGTCTCTGGTCTGTCTGGAATCCCCAAGCACTCCAAAAACTCAAATATCTTAAAAGATGAGATGTCAGTATTATGTTGACTTTGCGTTAACTTTTTATGAGCGTTTTGCTAAAAAAAGGTTTGAGACAAGAAAAACTGCTAACGTAGGAATACATGTGCTGCTAAAACAAGTCTTTTACAGAATATTTCAACATGTTGTTACTAAACTGTTGTATTTGCGATCCTTTCAGACCAAGACTTGTTCCATCTCAATGTGACCTTGACCTTGTGGCGATGTGTAAGTCGGTGCTGGGGTGAAGACGTTTACCTCGCCCCGATCTGTCACAAACTCTGGAAGTTGTCACTGCAGCTTATCAGTCGCTACTCCACCTGGCTGGATGAGTGCTACAAACAGGAGGTAAAGTTGTACCAGGTCATGTATTAGTACCTCTTATCAGTGTGGTAAAGTTGTTCCAGGTCATGTATTAGTGCTCTTATCAGTGTGGTAAAGATGTACCAGGTCATGTATTAGTGCCTCTTATCAGAGTGGTAAAGTTGTACCAGGTCATGTATTAGTACCTCTTATCAGTGTGGTAAAGTTGTTCCAGGTCATGTATTAGTGCCTCTTATCAGTGTAGTAAAGTTGTACCAGGTCATGTATTAGTGTCTCTTATCAGTGTGGTAAAGTTGTACCAAGTCATGTATTAGTGCCTCTTATCAGTGTGGTAAAGTTGTACCAGGTCATGTCTTATCAGTGTGGTAAAGTTGTACCAGGCCATGTATTAGTGCCTCTTATCAGTGTGGTAACGTTGTACCAGGTCATGTATTAGTGCCTCTTAGCAGTGAGGTAAAGTTGTACCAGGTCATGTATTAGTGTCTCTTATCAGTGTGGTAAAGTTGTACCAAGTCATGTATTAGTGCCTCTTATCAGTGTGGGAAAGTTGTACCAGGTCATGTATTAGTGCCTCTTAGCAGTGAGGTAAAGTTGTACCAGGTCATGTATTAGTTCCTCTTATCAGTGCGGTAAACTTGTTCCAGGTCATGTATTAGTGCCTCTTATCAGAGTGGTAAAGTTGTACCAGGTCATGTATTAGTGCCTCTTATCAGTGTTGTATCAGCATGATTTTGTTTGTTTTCTACCGACTCTACATCAGTTTAACAAATGTTGGTAGATATTAATGTAAGACTCAAATTTATATTCTGAACATTTATTTAATTATGTGCATTGTAAATGCAATGTTCAAATCAAACAAAATTCTATCGTTCCGTGTTGCCTGTTTTGTTTTATTATACATTTTAACAAACATTTTATAAAATGGTGTAACAGCTGTTCTTGTCAGAGAAATAGTCTTGTTTTCAATGGTTATCAATCCCATCAGTGGACCAATGTGGGTTGAAAACAATTTTGGAGAATCCTTAGTAAGTTTGGATTTGGATGTCGCTGTATGATTGGTCCCCAGTTACTACAACTGTGTAACAGAAAGTCCTAAACAGATTCTGATTGGAAAATTACACTTATGCTGTATACAGGGCAATCTTTTCCCAGTCAAATATTTCTCCTTCACTGGTAAAAAGAATATTTACCCTGTGTCAGTTTCACCCATCACATGTTATTACTATATAAAATGCTGTGTTTTAAAATTTGCTTTTGTGATTTATTTTCTCTAAGATGAATGTTGTACTGCAGTGAAAATACTCCCACATCTAACTTGTGTACATTCCAGAGGGTAACATCACGCTTTTCCAGATAACAGAAGATGCTATTGCATTAATGTCTCTGATGTACTGAAGCAAGTGCTTTCAGGACAACATTTCACATTTGTAGGTTTAATAAGAGACTGTATAGTGAAAGGTGTAATTTTGACTCCTGTAATATACTTCAATATAGGAAATCCAGCGTGTGTGGAAAGGGGTAAATATAGATTGTATATCAAAGTTCAGATCACAAAGAATAAAAATTACAAAAAAGGTAGGATTAATTTCATCAATTTATATCAAAACAACCCAATTAAATCCTTTTGTCAGTATTGTCGGGTCTAGGATTTCATGCTAAATACTAGGGTTGTAAAAAAGTAAATTATTAAAAAACAAGAGGCCCAGAGGGCCTGTATCGCTCACTTGGATAGTAAAGCAACCATGGGAAATTATTCATATTACAAAAATACCTCCAATGGTACAGAAGAAGAAGGATTTTAAAGATTTAAACCTCAAATTTCCCTATTGTACCCAACCCAACCCCCCCCCACTCTGCACCCAGAAAGGCCACACCCTCCGTTTATACAAAATTAAGTCCCCTTTGCCTAAGGATGCTTCATGCAATATTTGGATGGAAAATCCCTTCAATGGTACAGAGGAAAGCACACTTTTGATTCTCCTGGTCAGGATATCTACACCATGCATTATGTGTTTTTCAGATTGAAAAAAGAAGTTTGGAAGCAGAAAATCAGAAAATGAATACGTCCGTATCCATGCCCAATTTAACCCATACAGACCGAAACAACGGAGCGATGGACACAAGTGGTACAACAGGTGAGGGGCAGATAACTCCAGCAACACCTCCCGTCACTCTTGGACAAATTCTCTGCCTGCTCTCCGATGTGGAAAAATTCTCACAACAGGTATACAATAAAATATGTCACTGTAGTTTATATTTGATCAAGCTAACATTGTGACACTTTTACATAAACTGTGTCCTATTATATTGGGCATACTCTTATTCTGATACTGCTAATCATTATACACGATTAATATAGTACTTCTATAATTGTTACAAGTTTCACAGTGTGAAACTCTTCTGAAATGGAGATTCATTTTCAGTTTCTTTGTAACAATCAGGTAGCTTTTATCGTTAAAGAGGTGATAAACACTAGCAGGTTATGGCTAGTGTAAATCAGAAATACTCCACTGAGTGTTGGGTTATATAACAATGTACACTTTGGAATAGAATTCTATTGGTTTCCATCTACAGATTTCCAGTTTGTTTGATGAGACAATAAAACCAAAGATAACTGCTGCAGGTTTTGAGGACACTGATAATCTAAAGGGTAAGTGTGCTTCCTCATGTTGTCCACAAATATCAGTTTCAGTAATTATTTATCAAAATTGTCAAAAATAAGACGAACAAACAAACAAAATCCCAGTCAAGCAAGAATGTATATTAGAAAAAAAATATGAATAATGTAGATTAAGTTTTTCCTATGATCTGTAAACATCAGTTTGACCTATGACCTATACCAAAGTGTATTACCAGTTGACCTTTGATCCTAGTCTTCTTTTTATCTCTGTTTCCTGCCAATTCCAAAACTTCAGCTGCCAAGTACTCGAGGATGGTACTTAAGTGTACATGTATGACCCTTTGACCTAACCCAAAGTGAATGACCTGTACTGAAGTGTATGACCTGTTGTCCTATG
Source organism: Mizuhopecten yessoensis (assembly GCF_002113885.1). Lineage (NCBI taxonomy): Eukaryota > Metazoa > Mollusca > Bivalvia > Pectinida > Pectinidae > Mizuhopecten > Mizuhopecten yessoensis. The sequence goes on along the minus strand of NW_018403528.1, from coordinate 442,209 downwards.
ACTTTAACTGAAGTACATGACCTATTGACCTATGTGACCTGTTTGAGACTTTTACTGAAGTGCATGACCTGTGACCTATGACCTGTTTTAAAGTGTACAGCACTAAAGTATATGACCTGCTGACCTATGATTGTACTGAAGCATATGATATGTTGCCCTATGACCTCTATTGAATTATATTACCTGTTGACCTATGACCTTTACTGGATTAAATTGGTATATAGGCAGTATCCAGGAGTGCAGTGCAAGCCTGATGAGCAAACTGCCACGGTACCGTGAGTTTATTGTGGAGGAAATCAGTTGTCAGTGCTCCATAAATCTAAAACAGGTGAACGATGTCCCACGACTGTATCGCCGTACAAACAGGGAGGTAGGTGTCAGGTCATATTACAGAAAAACTGTGTTTGAACAAAACTTCTTAATTTTATGAACACGCTCAATTCTCAAATTCTGATTTATTTAATCGCTACATTTCCTCAAATGTCAATTGTAAAAGTAAAATATTCACAGAATTTAGTAACGAAATCACTTTTGACATGGAACAGTGAATGGATTGTATAAATTCAACAACTGTAGATCTTTCGAGATGAAATGTAAAATTTAACAATATTCACACTAAGAATGCTTTTATAGTTCAGAAGTTTCTTGAGACTGGGGTCTGGAGATATTAGGACTTTACATCACTTGATAATATACTGTGTGGTAAACATGAAATTATCTAAGTGCTTTCTTTTTACAATTTATACACCATTTTGTTGATTTGTGAAGTCAAGTCGGTTAAGATGTACAGTCAAACCTGTACTCAGACCACAAGTCCATAAAGTAGTCACTTAATGTAGATGGTCTCTTAATAAAGGTTTAGTTAACATGTAAATGTTACGGTATCGGTGCTGTAGCATTCAATTGAGGTGGCACTATAAATGATGCCGTTGGAAGCACAGTCCCACTACAAACAGAACACATTACATCTCCAGCACACATGCAGGCATACACACATAGGGGGATATTAGCCAGGTGGCATAGGACTAGTAGTTAGGGCCTGATAAGGCAGCTCCTGCGAATTCCTCAAAATTGTATTGATTAATGTATATGCTAATTGTATCAATTGTATATCTATGTACTGTAAAGCGCTTTAGAGTGGCTTATGATATAGCTAGATAGGGCGCTATATCAAATGTTGTATAATTATTTATTTAAATAACAACAGTTTTGAAAGTGCATGGTCTGTAACTCGGGTGCTGCCTTTACAGAGGTCGGTCTCTCAAGCAGGGTTGACTGTACATATATTCACTGTACTAAATATACTATTCTGATGTCCACTGTCTCACATTAACTACAAGTTAGCGTAAACAGTGAGAGTGTCATTTTAGTTAGTACTATAATATAATGTTGACTGTGTCTGAATATATACACCATTCTTGTCGAGTTAATATGACAAAAGCAGATCCTGAGTTCTTTATGTGACAAGGTTTGAACAGCTTGTCACTGTTAACAAATACTGATCCAAATCAACATTCTGTTTATCTTGTTTCCCCAGGTACCCGTAAAGCCGTCCACATACATAGGGAATGCCTTCAAGCCGGTCAGTCTGTTTGTACAGGAACATGGCAATATTCTCGGAGAAAAACAGAAACAAGAAATATTTCAAGAGATATTCACTCGCCTGGCAGAACAGTATGTGTTTGTTAAGAATTTCTTGAAAGTGTAATACTTTAACCTACTAGACAATGATATCAATATGTTTAAGGTGTTTTCTCTCTAGTCCTCTGGTACACACTGTACCATAACAGTGAAACTTAAACAACAGGCATGCAAATTGATTATCATTTAATGACGATTTGTCAAAACGGCAGAAGGATAAAAGAATTACTAACTGCATTTAACTGTGATGTAAGACACAGAAATCTCAAACAAATGTTTTTCGTTTCTGGCTTAGTATTGCAGCTGTTGACACGTGATCAACAATATTTTCAGTAAAACATATTGCAGTTTATATACATTGTAGTTTCAATAATGTTACCCTGGTACTCTAGTTATGATAGTTGCATATTTTTCTAAATCTGTTTATGTCGCTTCTGAAGTAGTCATAGCTTGCTCTGATATCAAACTTGTAGAAATGTTTTTTTATGAAAAGGAGATAATCTCTAAAATTCCAAGAAAATACAGACAAATATTTGCTGTCTTTTTGGAAGATATTGGTTTTTCTATTGGGCTAATCTGCCCCTCAGTATTATGGTTATGTTTTCAGTACTGAATGATAGAAGACATATCTCTGATTACCATTAGTGTGTGTTTTGTTTCAGGTATTTCTCTGTGACCTCCGACGTCCTTCTGTCCGTGAAAAAGATGGAGGATTCTCTGAAGAGATTAAAGAGGGTGCGAGGTACAGACAAGGGGGCGGGGTCCCAGGGGCTAACAGATGATGACAAGATCCGACAGCAGATCATACTAGACATTGACAGCTACGGACAACAGGTAACCATCTTAAAACTGAAATTTACAAAGGGCCATTACTCTGTGTGGGCACATGACTTGATTCACTATGCAACACTCGGCTCTTTGAAAGATACACAAGTACAGTAGATTTGATGAATGAAAGTGAAATAGCAATAACGTTATGCTTGAGACAAAAAGACTGTTTCCACTCAACCAACATTATAACCATGATAGCCTTACCTTAATATTTTCCATCATACACGGACACACAAAAACCAGAAGTGAAATATCTCTTAAACAGAGAGGATAAGTGAGTATTCTTCCACCCCTCAAATATTACCATATTTTAAAAATGATTTGAATTTGTTTTTTTCTTGAAAATTCCAGATCACAGGTTATGGGGTGCAAAAGGAAGGCTTGGAAAGCTACAAGAAATTACAACAGCTTTCAGCAGAGGCCAAATCTGCAATGACAACAGCTCAGTGATCACAAGACAATGACATGTTACTATCACATGACAGTCATGTGACACCTGGTAAAAGTTTCATAGGTCATTATCATTAAACAATGAATATTTACTTATGTAATTTTAATCTCCTTTATTTTTACAAAAACTCAAATCTGCTTAAATCATCTATTCACAAACATTTCAAAATTGTAACAAAAGTGACCGATCTAATACAAGATGTGATATGGTTAGACACATCACTGTGTGTCACGATGTGTCGCTACTACATATATTAACAATATGGTCATAGATATGTTGGGTCCATTATTATCGTTTGATTGTCAGATTTGTACTGTATCTTATTTATTGAGGTATATTTATTATTTAATTGTTATATGTATGTGTTTGTGCAATTGGTTGGCACTTTAAAGAGAATATGGTTGTTTTAAAAGTGGGAAAATAACAAATAAAATAGTAAAAACCCAAAGTGTGTCGAGTTCATTTCTTAAAATTTAAAAAAAACTGAACTGCAAGACCTTGAGGATCATCAGGTCAAAAAAATAAACTGGACTAGTTTGGTGTTTTCGTATGTTGAGCTTCTACACTTGTTCTCAGAAATGAAAATGATTGGAGATGACAAATAAGTTCACTTAATTATTCAGTGGCATTTAATTGAAGAAAACAAACAGTTGATTTTTAAAATTTTAGTGGAAGACTGATAGACAATACCGTTCAACAAAAAATGTATAATTTAGGAATAATAAACCAAACAAGTATGTTTATTGTATTCTAAAAATGAGTAAAGATGTCAGAATAAATCAACCATTTTTTTCTGGCAGTAGTAAACCTATTTTTGCATAATTCTTAACCCACAAACCACAGTTTCCTGTAGCCCCTACAACAGACTTTTGACATTTTGACAGATGGATGTACCTCCAGACATCTATCTGAAAAATATTGGCTTTCTTCCCTGGTATCTCTGGTGTGCTTAATTGTGTATAGCATTAATTAGTAGATTTTCTTCAAAGAGTCAGAGTGTTAATTTATGATTACTGGTATGCTGATAGAACAGATCTACCTTGAGTGCTAAAATGTGAGTGCACATTTTATATAAATATGTTTAAGATAACAACAGTTTTGTAAATTTGGCAGAAAAAAGAAAACGCTTTAAGCCTGAATATTTCCTAAATATTTCAGTTTTTATTTTCACCTTTATTTCCATATAAATAAAATACATAAACAACCACTCTCTCAGTTATAATTATAAGGAGCCAACATCAAACTTTCACATCAGACTTTACTTCCACAGGTCAAAACAAAAGATGAGAGCTTACCTGTACAGGAATGAAAAAGCAATGATCCTTTTCTGAAACATGTCTTTAAAGTTTTATCAAATGATTTCAGTCACAATGATGTGACACTGGACTCCTTTATATTTGACAAAATTAAGAAAAAAAATATGGAAATGAAACCATATCACAAAATCTAAAACTTACGATGAGCCCTATTTACCAAAAAAGAATAAGTAATTGGTCATACAGTATAAGCTATTTTATGCATTTGCAACCGATTATTGACAATCAAGGATCCCCGTACCACTGTCAAAAACTGTAACTATGTATTGGAAACTGTTTCTTCCAGCAGAACTATAGCCATGATAAGTTGTGTCTGAAAATAAAACAATAACCAATGGGCCTTATGAAGAATAACGGAGATGACATGAACATATATATAACCATCAACAGTGTTCTGAATGTAAAAAATCCAGGTCTCCTGGACTTCAGATTGTTATACTATTGCTGTAACTGATTGAGTTAACTGGTCAACTGAAGTGTACTAGCCCAACTGTGCTACAGTTATATTAAAATGGAAATTAAGAGCAGATTACTGTGTATAGGAAAAACGGCAACTTAGTTGGACAGGGATTTTTAAGCAAACAAATGCTGATTTAAAGGGTAAAAAATCAGGTGTCTCCTCATAGGCACCTAGGGCACTTACGAAATCGCAAAAATGTTAGAAGAGCTAATTTAAAAGGGTTTGTTATTGACTACTCCTGTGTCATGCCCTAAGAGTTGCTAGGGAAAGTTTTTTTTCTGTTAAATAGTTAAGGTGGCTCCACACTTTCGTAATTAACCAGCGAAATTCGTTGAAACTTTTATATAATGGTTATGCAACTATGTAGAGTTGATTTTATGAAAATCTAAACACTCCGATAGTTAGGGGACTTTTTTGGAAAAAATACCAAAAAATTGAATTTTCGTCAATTTTAATATTTTCCGGGTTTTTTTTGGGTGTGACATTGTTCTGAACAATAACAACAATAATAAAATGAAAAGAAGCATTTCTAATTAACCCTACAAATATTTTATTTATCGCAAAATATGTAACACATGTTACACAAAGTGTTTTTTATTGAATTTGAACGGATAAAAGTGATTATCTACAAGCTAAAAGCCAACAGGACACAAAGATCTATACATATAGAATGGGAAATTGAACAAAATATACACAATGGCTTTATAATTAATTTATTTTACATTTTACAATCACTTCGATCCGGGTAAGAGTTATCTTCCTTGAAAAAAATCGGAACTTTTTGCAGAGGGGTGACATTTACACAATGACAGTTGTCCCTGTTTACATATAACAAAAATGATGGAAATAAATCAAAAATATGATATCAAAATTATCAATTTATTGTTCTTTAATGGAACCAAATTACCCTCAGTCATGTACACTTTGGACATCATTCCACAGTCCGCTAACTCACGGTATGTTTATAATTACATGTCAGGTACATATGTGACCAGAGGCTATCGCATGGTATGCCGTTCTCACGTGCACTCACACATGCATTTTATAGGTATCTTGATATTTTACAAAACATTATTTTCACAGAGTAAGTAGACTACATTTGTAAACACGATTTAATCGACAGAGCGAAACTTCCTCAACAGCGAAAATCGTAACGACCTCGAGCTTATGAACTCGTGTTGCACATGTGAGGTCGGTACGTCCGCATTCCATGCGTTTCCTATATGACCTTCTTGAGGTCGTTTGGTCTCATGTCACTATCTTCCCGTGAGTCTGTTTATGTCTATGAATTTGAAAGCTTTATTCCTGAAATACGTGTGATTATACATTTCCCGGTAAAATCTCGATATCGGGTGTTGACATATCATCGGCACGCACGTGTACTATTGTTTACCAGGGGCCTGTTCGTGTATGCGGAGCAACCGGTTTGACCGTTTATAAATGTAACAATTTCGGGTATAAATCCTGGCGGACCTGCAAATGTATATGCAGGCCTTGCAAGGCTTTCTCACGGCTCGCCTGAAAGCAGCATCAGATTACTAGGTCCGACCTTATTTAATGAACGAACAACAGTGGTCCGATCGGTTTGACCGTTTAAACGAAAACGGTCAAGGTGTAACTATAATTTGCACAACGACATTGAATGCCCGATACGCAATACGGAAATGACGACACGGTGTACATGCACATTTCGATCAAGATAATTGAGTCCGAGCTGTACTTTTTCCGGAAGTAAGTCACGAAAATGGACGCTGATGACGATGTGTGGAGCCACCTTAAATCTGAGTTGAAATCTAAAGCAGACTGAAAACCCTACACTCTACCATTGTTTTGAGACGTGGCTCAAAATTCGGAAACAAAGTCAACTTGTCCAATTTTGTTTAAAAGAAAAAAATTGAAAGCAGACACACATTATTCAAGCAATAAATATTTCTGTTGAAATTTTATTTTTCACAGAAAATAGCAATATAAAAGTTCAGATCTCTTCAATTGTCAGGTTCTCATACCTCTAGATCAAACAAATCATTATAAACCTTGGAAAAAAAGGAGTAATACAAAGCATAGTAGATATGTACATAAAATCTAAGAGGAAAATGTTATATAAAATTCAGATCAAACAGTACTTAGGTAAGTTGTGTTAGTTAATAAATAAGACAATATGATACAATGTATAACTTTTTAAATGTTAAGTCATACATAAATAGTTGTATACCAGGAACATTTCGCTGCAGTTTAACGTTAGCCAGTTTCGTCGTCCATCATGAGGACATTTATCCTGAGAGTGAGAAGTAATACATAGAATTCTGTATATAGTCATTAAATGGGCAAATTAAGGCTCGGGAATGTGAATTTTACCAGGAAGGGGGACATTTTGACAAGGTGAAAGTTTCCTGATATACAGTATTGTAAACATTCATATATGACTGGATTAAAATTTAATGCTACTACAGTGCACCAACAGTACAAGATACTCTGCTGGTCATAGCTTTCTGGTGTTGTGTCACAGTTACTGGTTCTTATATTACATCTTACCGTGAACTCAGCTTAATGTCACATTTCATATCATGTTTTCATAACACCCAATTTTTCTATAAGAACACTTAGTGTAAGCACTATTCTTTTGAATGGTGGGGACACAAGCAAGTGAATAATTTGGCTACACATACAAATCAATGGTATATATATTGATATTTTTTAATCAGTCTTTACATTTTTTGGCTTATTATGATACAAAAACAGGATTAGTGCTATCAATGACAATGTATGTAATTCAGTTTGTTTAATATCATGTAATATAACATGAAATCCTGTTTATATCATGTTCAATTGCCAGTTGTCTAACATATATCATATAAAAAAAATACTTCTACTGCAGACTGATTGGTTTAGCAAGGATGGATTGATTTGTTTGAAGTGTTCTCACTAAGTTTTGAAATAAGTTGTTGACTTGAAAAGAATAGACGGTGGAATGCTCACATGTATAATATTGACCCTGTATGTGTTCTGGGGATCACTGCCAATAAATAAGATTAACCTAGCATATGCCAGTAGATATATGAAATAATCAATATGGGTCAAGTTTCAATAAAAAACATAAAACATGCTTGGGCCTAAGTAGGCTATTGGCTCATTACGATGATTCTAGGCTCTGCATAATTCATTGAAACTTCCCACACATTTGACCTGTTGACCTTGGAAGTGGATTTACTACATGAAGCTTCAAATAGTACGACAGTAGGCATCAGAGTTCTATAGAAAAAGTTGTTAAAGAATAACAGATGGACAATGCACTGTTGCAGCAGTGTAGACATTTGTGCCCGCTGACCTTAAAATATTTCTTAATGAAAATCCAGATTGTTTCATTTTTTCATTATTTAAAAATAACTTTTTTTGATAAGGTTGTTGAAAAACTATCTTCCAATGCCAAACATAGTATTTATATCTGAAAAACTTTAAAAACATCATCTTTGTAAGAAACTATAATACATAATGTACAGGTATTAAAACCAACACTTGTGAGAATCAATATATTCAAAATGCATAAAATAAATATAATACACAGTTCAGACCAGTTCAACTGCTGTAAGATTGTGGCCTATCACCTGACAGCACCCGGACCATAGCGTAGCTCCTGCTCGAATTGCTCTGCAGTAAATGTTCCATCAAGCCTCTCACAGTTTGGGTTAAACACGGAATAGGCACTTAGTTGGTTTTTCTTCCTTTTTCTATTGCTCAAGCTTTTGTAGAGAAAAATAAAGGCCGATAACAAAACAAAGATGGCACCAAATTGCATCTCTACGAAGAGTCCCCACAGAGCAAGCCATAACAGACACTTAAGACCAAACACCATTATTGCTAATTTATCCCACACTTTAGGCTCTGAAACCTCTTCCCCGGGATCTTCCTGCTGCTGCTGCTGCTGTTGGCCGTCTTTAGTTGACATAGCTGCAGAGTTTGTATTATTTTGAGATTCTGATATAGATTATGAAGAGTCAACACACCCATCAGTCTGAAATATACATGTGGATAAGTTGTTAAAAGCTGAGTACATGTGTAGCAGAAGGAATAAAAAAACAAAGGGACCAGAGAAGATTTTGACCCTGAAACTCTTTAGATAGTTGTTCTATAAGTAACTTAAAACATTTGATCATCTTTGCTGACTGGCCTTGTCCCTATACATTTTTCATTTGTAGCCCGTAGCTGGTAAAAATATGGTCCTACTGCAGATATTTCACCAGTAAGAAGAATAGTAATGGGGCACTTTGTACTGAAATTAACCACCTACTTTATGTGCATGCAACTTGAATCTTAATAAAACCTTTGGATACAGTTACCAATGCAACAGGAAGGGGAAACTTCAATAGACTAGATCAGGATTCAAACCTGAGACTCTTTACTCTGAGCTAGAGGTATATCCTCCAGTAATACACTGTAGTAAATGCTTATCTATAATTAACCCTGTCATATTCAGCCATATTCTTCACTGTTTTTGCTCAGTCCCTTTCCAACCTTTCCATCTAAAGTCTGAGTACCCTTCCATCCCTTAAAAAGGTTTGAGGAACCCACACCTCCACATTTTAAAGTCTACGGACAATCATCCCTTCCATTTAAAGTCTGATGACCCCAGTCCTCCCCTTTAAAATATGATAACCCCAACCCTCACTTTTTAAGTCTGAGGACCCTACCTCTTTGATTCAACGTCTCACTTTTAGGACAACAATAACTGTAAACATTGTTTGAAGTTGTTTAAAAGTTTTTCACACACTATGACCTTGAAAGTTGGTCAAGGTGATTTATTTCAACTAACTAGCATTTCATCCAAGCATGATACTGCATGCGTACATGTACAGACCAAATATAATGTACCAAGGAACAGACCAAATATACTGCTGCTCTAAGGACTCTCACATTGTATGATATGAAATGTTGTTAAAATTAAATGTTATAACACATTTAACTGCTTAACTTTGCAAGTGGGTCAAGGTCATACATTTGAACAAAGTTTATAGCCATAACATACGGTATAATAAAGACCACAACTGTATAACGTTGGCATTTTGGTATATTTCATGTCATATATCCAGATATCGGTATTAGTAGATGTGTTTACATATTTAATTATTATACATTACCCGAAGTAATCATTCTACTCTCTGAATATTGTGTAATACTACCATCAATGCTTTCATGTTAAAATCTATTTCTCTTTATATATATACATTACTGTCTATGATATCTATTATTTACTTTATTCACTTTGACTTGTACATGTATATATGTGGTACCTATTTGAGAGGACTTATCTTCAACATCTTGGAAGTATTATTTATAGCTATATATAGTATCCCGATATTTCATTTCAACAAATTTTATTGTTTAGATATAGTCTTGCCTGTTGTCCAATCTATTTGTTTTCTAAACAATAAAATTTGTTGAAATGAAATATCGGGATACTATATATAGCTATAAATAATACTTCCAAGATGTTGATAAAGAGATTGACCAGCCGGGGTTTTCTCAGGCCCTGACATAAGACAAAAAAAGTTTGACAGATAGATGTCTGGATTGGGCAGACATCTAGCTGTCAAAATGTTGAAGTCTAGTGTCAGGGCATGATGAAACTTAGTACTTATATTATTACCCGTCTCTCGTCGTCAGAAAGCTACGTTATCGCATCTTGAGGGAACCTAGTATAGGCTTGAATTTGACAAACACACGAATTACCTTATTTCGCCGCAGTAAGTTTGATATGAGACCGGATTGACTGCCTTCCTGTCTACCAGTTTCTTTGGCTTTCCTTGCTCGGTACTCTGCAAGCTTGGCCTCCATCCCACCTCTCACCCCCTACGTCCAAAAATAAACCTCTGTACACGTTGATGTGTTGTTATTTACATTCTACTTTCATTTCTACAAAAGGAGAGTATAATCAAGGGAGGTAACTGTTCTAAATGAAATGGATTCGTCTGATTTGAGGAAACACATTGCAGAATCATAGGGATACACCGTCATATTTTAGTAAAAAGAAACATCTTTTTACGACAAATTCGAAGAATGATTTCCGCGCAATTTGTTCAAATATATAACGTGTAGAGTTGTCACATAGATCGTGGCGAGAATAATGTTAGTTAGTTAGTTTACACATGTAGTTAGTTAGTCGAGAGTAAGGGCCAAGTGAGCTTATGCCGTATGGTGCGGCGTCCGTCGTCAATATTTTACTTTAAACAACTTCTTCTCAATAACCAAAAGGCCCAGGGTACTGACATTGGGCCTGCAGTATGCTGGGATGAAGGGCTACCAAGTTTGTCTAAATGAATGACCGTGACCCACTTTCAATGTCACATGGGTCAAATATGTTAAAATCTTCAAACAACCTCTTCTAAATAACCAAAAGGCCCAGGGTACTGGTATTGGGCCTGTAGTATGCTGGGATGAAGGGCTACCAAGTTTGACCAAATGAATGACCGTGACCCACTTTAAATGTCACATGGGTCAAATATGTTAAAATCTTCAAACGACATGCTTTTTCTCCATAACGAAAAGGCGCAGGGTACTGATATTGGGCACCATAGTATTTAGTCAAGCGAATGAAACTTTCTAGATACAATTAAGCGATAACAGACCGAAATTCTCCAGATAAAAAAATTCAAATACTGAAGTGAACAAAGGGCAATAACTTTTGAAAAAATTATCAAATATCGTGGCGAGAATAATGTTAGTTAGTTAGTTTACACATGTAGTTAGTTAGTCGAGAGTAAGGGCCAAGTGAGCTTATGCCGTATGGTGCGGCGTCCGTCGTCAATATTTTACTTTAAACAACTTCTTCTCAATAACCAAAAGGCCTAGGGTACTGACATTGGGCCTGCAGTATGCTGGGATGAAGCGCTACCAAGTTTGTCTAAATGAAGGACCGTGACCCACTTTCAATGTCACATGGGTCAAACATGTTAAAATCTTCAAACAACTTCTGCTCAATAACCAAAGGGCAGAGGGTACTGAAATTGGACCTGTAGCATGATGGGATGAAGGGCTACCAAGTTTTTCCAAATGAATGACCGTGACCCACTTTAAATGTCACATGGGTCAAATATGTTAAAATCTTCAAACGACGCACTTTTTCTCCATAATGAAAAGGCCCAGGGTACTGATATTGGGGCTGTGGCATGCTTGGATAAAGGGCTACCAAGTTTGTTCAAATGAATAAACTTGACCTACTTTCCATGTCACATGGGTCAAATATGTTAAAATCTTCAAACAGCCTCTTCTAAATAACCAAAAGGCTCAAAGTACTGATATTGGCCTGTAGCATGATGGGATGAAGGACTACCAAGTTTGTTCAAATGAATGAACTTGCACTACTTTCCATGTCACATGGGTCAAATATGTTAAAATCTTCAAACGACATGCTTTTTCTCCATAACGAAAAGGCAAAGGGTACTGATATTGGGCTTGTGGCATGCTTGGATAAAGGGCTACCAAGTTTGTTCAAATGAATGACCTTGACACACTTTCAAGGTCACATGGGTCAATTGTCTTAAAATCTTCAAAGAACTTCTGCTCAATAAACAAAAGGCAGAGGGTACTGAAATTGGACCTGTAGCATGCTGGGATGAAGGCCTACCAAGTTTGTTCAAATGAATGAACTTGCACTACTTTCCATGTCACATGGGTCAAATATGTTAAAATCTTCAAACGACATGCTTTTTCTCCATAACGAAAAGGCAAAGGGTACTGATATTGGGCTTGTGGCATGCTTGGATAAAGGGCTACCAAGTTTGTTCAAATGAATGACCTTGACCCACTTTCAAGGTCACATGGGTCAATTGTCTTAACATCTTCAAACAACTTCTGCTCAATAACCAAAAGGCAGAGGGTACTGAAATTGGACCTGTAGCATGCTGGGATGAAGGGCTACCAAGTTTGACCAAATGAATGACCGTGACCCACTTTAAATGTCACATGGGTCAAATATGTTAAAATCTTCAAACAGCCTCTTCTAAATAACCAAAAGGACCAGGGTACTGGTATTGGGCCTGTAGTATGCTTGGATGAAGGGCTACCAAGTTTGACCAAATGAATGACCGTGACCCACTTTCAATGTCCCATGGGTCAAATATGTTAAAATCTTCAAACAACCTCTTCTAAATACCCAAAAGGCCCAGGGTACTGGCATTGGGCCTGTAGTATGCTGGGATGAAGGGCTACCAAGTTTTTCCAAATGAATGACCGTGACCCACTTTAAATGTCACATGGGTCAAATATGTTAAAATCTTCAAACGACGTACTTTTTCTCCATAACGAAAAGGCCCAGGGTACTGATATTGGCCACCATATTATTTAGTCAAGCGAATGAAACTTTCTAGATACAATTAAGCGATAACAGACCGAAAATCTCCAGATAAAAAAATTCAAATACTGAAGTGAACAAAGGGCAATAACTTTTGCAAAAATTGTCAAACCAAAATTCTTTTAAAGGAAACACAACAACATATCATGATTATTTAGCCTACTATGTTTCAAAGAAATCTGTCAAAAAATGAAGGAGATCTCCGGACAAAAAATCAAATACTGAAATGAACAAAGGGCAATAACTTTTGGAAAAATTATCAAATCAAAATTCTTTTAATGGAGACACAACTTCATATCATGTTTATAACGTATACCAAGTTTCAAAGAGATCCGTTATAAAATGTAGGAGGAGGTTGCTGGACAAAAATCAAATACTGAAATGAACAAAGGGCAATAACTTTTGGAAAAATTATCAAATCAAAATTCTTTTAATGGAGACACAACTTCATATCATGTTTATAATGTATACCAAGTTTCAAAGAGATCCGTTATAAAATGTAGGAGGAGATTGCTGGACAAAAATCAAATACTGAAATGAACAAAGGGCAATAACTTTTAAAACAAGAGGCCCAGAGGGCCTGTATCGCTCACCTGAATATGTTAAAAATAATCGGTTTGAAGTAAAGATATAGCACTCCATGGTAGGTGCTGATGGTAAGTACATATGAAATTTCAGAAAAATCCATCCAGTACTTGAGATATAACAAATTTCAAACAGAGCCCCACCCCTATGCCCCTAGGGGGGGTCATACACACCGTTTATACAAAATTGAGTCCCCTTGGCCAAAGGATGCTCCAGACTAAATTAGGATAACATCCCATAATCACGATGGTAGAAGAAGGATTTTAAAGGTTTTACCTCTATTTCTCCTATTGGACCCCGCCCTTCTGCCCCCTGGGAGACCACACCCACTGCTTATACAAAATTGAGATCCCTTGGCCCAAGGATGCTCCAGACTAAATTAGGATAAAATCCCTTAATCCCTATGGTAGAAGTAGGATTTTAAAGGTTTTACCTCTATTTCCCCTATTGGGCCCCACCCCTCAGGTCCCAGAGGGGGCCACACCCACCATTTATACAAAATTGGTACCCCTTCACCCAAGGATGCTTAACACCAAATATGGACCAAATCGTTTCATTCCTACAGAAGAAGGATTTTAATGAATATATTGCTATATTTCCCATATTGGGCACCGCCCCTCAGCCCCCAAGGGGGCCACACCCACCGTTTATGAAAAAAATGGTTTCCCTTAACCCAAGGATGCTCAACACCAAATAGGACCAAATCCTGTAATTCTTACAGAAGTAGAAGGATTTTAAAGAATAATTTGCTATGTTCCCCTATTGGGCCCCGCCCCTCAGGGGGGCCAAACCCACAGTTTATACAAAATGAGTCCCCTTGGCCCAAGGATGCTCCAGACTTAATGAGGATAAAAACCCTTAATCTCTAGGGTAGGAGAAGGATTTTGAAGGTTTTACCTCTATTTCCCCTATTCGGCCCCGGCCCTCTGCCCCAAGGGGGGGGGGGGGGGGCCACACCCACCATTTATACAAAATTGAGCCCCCTTGGCCCACTGATGCTCCAGACTAAATGAGGATAAAATCCCTTATTCACTACGGTAGGAGAAGGATTTTGAAGGTTTTACCTATTTCCCCTATTCGGCCCCGCCCATCTGCCCCAAGGGGCGCCACACCCACCATTTATACAAAATTGAGTCCCCTTGGCCCACTGATGCTCCAGACTAAATGAGGATAAAATCCCTTATTCCCTACGGTAGGAGAAGGATTTTGAAGGTTTTACCTATTTCCCCTATTCGGCCCTGCCCATCTGCCCCAAGGGGCGCCACACCCACCATTTATACAAAATTGAGTCCCCTTGGCCCAAGGATGCTCCAGACTAAATTAGGATAAAATCCCTTATTCCGTATGGTAGAAGAAGGATTTTGAAAGTTTTACCTCTATTTCCCCTATTGGGCCCCGCCCCTATGCCCCCAGGGGGGCCACACCCACCATTTATACAAAATTGAGTCCCCTTGGCCTAAGGATGCTCCAGACCAAATTTAGTCAAAATCTACTTGGCTGTTAAGGACTAGTAGCGTTTTAAAGGAAAAGTTGATGGACGGACGACGGACGCTGCGGTACGGCATAAGCTCACCATGGTCCTTCGGACCAGATGAGCTAAAAATGGTTGAAACAAAATTCCTTTAAGGGAGACACAACTTCATATCATGATTATAATGTATACCAAGTTTCAAAGAGATCGGTCGAAAAATGTATGAGGAGATTGCCGGACAAACAAAAGTTTACGCCAGACGGACAACGCCATACCATAACTGACTCCCGTCAAATTTGACGGGCGTATAAACATGCAAAAATGTTAGGAGTGCTAATATAAAAGGGTTTGTTATTGACTACTCCTGTGTCATGCCCTTAGAGTTGCTAGCGTAAGTTTTTTTCTGTTAAATAGTTAATCTGAGTTGAAATCTAAAGCAGACTGAAAACCCTCCACTCTTCCATTGTTTTGTGACATTACTGAATAAATCGAAAACAAAATTTGTAAACTTTCTTATATGGCTGAACGAATATATTTACGATATTTATAACAGGACAAAAATGGGACTTTTTAGTTCTAGGAACATGTGCACTAATTGGAGTGATTATGTTGATACATACTACAATATTACTGTAGTCATTGGTGGTCCTGGATTTTTTGTTTAAAATAAAAAATGGGAAATTTGAAAACAGACCAACACATTATTTGAACAATAAATATTTCTGTTGAAATTTTATTTTTCACAGAAAATAGCAATTTAAAAGTTCTGATCTCTTCAATTGTCAGGTTCTCATACCTTCTAGATCAAACAAATTATAAACCTTTGGAAAAAAAGGAGAAATACAAAGCATAATACAGATGTACATAAAATACATGAAATGTGATGTAAAACTCAGCTTATTTAATATAACTTATATTCTTATTACAGCAGTACTTACGTAAATTTTGTTAGTTAATAAATAAGACAATATGATATAACTATATAAATGTAAAGTCGAACATACTGTATACCAGGAACATTTCGCTGCAGTTTAACGTTAGCCAGTTTCGTCCTCCATCATGAGGACATTTATCCTGAGAGTGAGAAGTAATACACAGAATTCTGTATATAGTCATTAAATGGGCAAATTAAGGCTCGGTGAATGTAATTTTTACCAGTGAAGGAGGAAAGTTTGACAAGGTGAAAGTTTACTGGTACGCAGTATTGTAAACATTAATTACTGAATCGAGTTAAAATGTAATGCTATATAACAGTGCACCAAGTGTACAAGATACCCCCCCGGGTTACCATGGTTCTGTGGTGGTGTGTCACTGTTAACGTTCATATTACATCTTACCGTGAACTCCACTTAATGTCACATTTCTGATAATATCATGTTTTCATAACACTCAATGTTTCTATTAGAACACTTAGTGTAAGCACTATGCTTTAGAATGGTGGGGACACAATTGCAAGCAAGAGAATAATTTGACTAAACATACAACTCAATAGTATAAATATTTATATTTTTAAATCAGACCTTATATTTTTTTGGCTTATTTTGATACAAAAACAGGATTAATGCTATCAATGACAAACTATGTAATTTAGTTTGTTTTACATAATGTAATATAACATGAAATCCTGTTAATATCATGTTCTATTGCCAGTTGTCTTACATTTTCCATACAATAAAAAAAAAGTACTTCTACAGGACGAAACCTATGAAAACTGGCCTTTTTCGTATCTTGATTGATATATGCATATATACGTATGTACTATTCAGAGTTTTAACTTGAACCTACCTGGTAAATAATATGCTTAGTTTTCACAGAAATGGTGTTTTCTTTTAATATCACATTTTGCTTTGTATCACATTCCGACCAACAATACAGACATGACAAAAAGATCAAAGAGGAATGTATAGGGTTATAGAACAATCACAGTTTGTTTTTCAATACAAAATTATAACAAAACTGAAAATGTATACTGTACTCAGCTTTCATTTTATGCATCAATATTTTCCTGTTATTGTGAAAAGTATAATTTTGTGCAGTTTTGGATATATGTGTTGCAAATGCACAGAGATATTTAAGTAAGTATTATTTCGATCTTTAAATGTTTGCAGTTATCTTTTCTTTGCAGACTCATTATACTGCAAAACTCGTTTGGAAATAACACTGCCACAAAAAAAATGTTTTGGTGATAAGGTTGTTGAAAAAATATCTTCCGATTACACACATGCATACTATTAAGGTGGCTCCACACATCGTCATCAGCGTCCATTTTCGTGACGTACTTCCGGAAAAAGTACAGCTCGGACCCAATTATCTTGATCGAAATGTGCATGTAAACATTCATTTTATTTTCATTTTATTTTATCCGTACAAATTCAATAAAAAAACACTTTGTGTAACATGTGTTACCTATTTTGCGATAAATAAAATATTTGTAGGGTTAATTAGAAATGCTTCTTTTCATTTTATTATTATTGTTATTGTTCCGAACAATGCCACACACACAAAACAAGAGGCCCAATGGGCCTGCATCGTTCACCTGGTTAAAATCTCACACTTGCAACCTTAAAAGTGATCTAAAATAAAGCTACAGGCAAAATATCAATATTTTTTATTAAAGTCATTCAAAAGAATCTGTTAAAAGATTTTAAAACATTTCACCCTTGTTACTTTGAAAGTCGAACAAAGTCATTATGTTGAACAAATTGTATAGCCTTTCATCTCAGTATGCAACTTGCAAAGTTTCAACATCCTGGGACCCATGGTTATTCAGAAGAGGTTGTTTAAAGATTTTAAACAAATTTGACCCGTGTGACCTTGAATATAAGTCAAAGTCATTCACTTGAACAAACAAAGAAGTCCTTGATCTGACTAAATATCAACATCCTGAGCCTTTTGGTTATTCAGAACAAGTTGTTTAAATATTTTGAACATATTTGCTCCTTGTGACCTTGAATATGATTCAAGGTCATACATTTAAACAAACTTTGCAGCCCTTCATCTCAGCATGCTACTGGCCAAATATCATCACCCTGTGCATTTTGGCTATTCAGAAGAAGTTATTTAATGTTTTTCACATATTTGACCCCTGTGACCTTGAATATAGGTGAAGGTCATTCATAACAAACTTGATAGCCCTTTGCCCCAGCATGCTACTGGCCAAATATAATCACCCTGGGCATTTTGGTTATTCAGAAGAAGTTGTTTAAAGATTTTAACATATTTGACCCCTGTGACCTTGAATATGGGTGAAGGTCATTCATTTGAACAAACTTTGTAGCCCTTCATCTCAGCATGCTACTGGCCAAATATAATCACCCTGGGCATTTTGGTTATTCAGAAGAAGTTGTTTAAAGTTTTTAACATTTTTGACCCCTGTGACCTTGAATATGGGTGAAGGTCATTCATTTGAACAAACTTTGTAGCCCTTCACCTCAGCATGCTACAGGCCAAATATCATCACCCTGGGCATTTTGGTTATTCAGAAGAAGTTGTTTAAAGTAAAATATTGACGCCGGACGACGGCCGGACGACGGACGCCGCGCCACGGCATAAGCTCACATGGGACTTCGTGCCAGGTGAGCTTAAAACAGAAAATATTAAAATTGACGAAAATTCATTTTTTTGGTATTTTTTCCAAAAAAGTCCCCAAACTATCGGAATGTTTAGATTTTCATAAAATCAACTCTACGTAGTTGCATAACCATTATATGAAAGTTTCAACGAATTTTCCTGGTTAATTGCGAAAGTGTGGAGCCAACTTAAAATCAGAAAAGCCTGAAAAACATCATCTTTGTAAGAAACTATAATACACACTGTACAGGTATTAAAACCACTTGTGAGAATCAATATATTCAAAATGCATTAAACAAATAGACCATAGCGTAGCTCCTGCTCGAATTGCTCCGCAGTTAATGTTCCATCAAGCCTCTCACAGTTTGGGTTAAACACGGAATAGGCACTTAGTTGGTTTTTCTTCCTTTTTCTATTGCTCAAGCTTTTGTAGAGAAAAATAAAGGCCGATAACAAAACAAAGATGGCACCAAATTGCATCTCTACGAAGAGTCCCCACAGAGCAAGCCATAACAGACACTTAAGACCAAACACCATTATTGCTAATTTATCCCACACTTTAGGCTCTGAAACCTCTTCCCCGGGATCTTCCTGCTGCTGCTGCTGCTGTTGGCCGTCTTTAGTTGACATAGCTGCAGAGTTTGTATTATTTTGAGATTCTGATATAGATTATGAAGAGTCAACACACCCATCAGTCTGAAATATACATGTGGATAAGTTGTTAAAAGCTGAGTACATGTGTAGCAGAAGGAATAAAAAAACAAAGGGACCAGAGAAGATTTTGACCCTGAAACTCTTTAGATAGTTGTTCTATAAGTAACTTAAAACATTTGATCATCTTTGCTGACTGGCCTTGTCCCTTTACATTTTTCATTTGTAGCCCGTAGCCGGTAAACCTTTGAAAGTCTATAGACCCTCATCCCTCCCATACGAAGTCTGGGGACCCCTCCATCCTCCCATTTAAGTCTAAGGACCCCCCCTCCCATTTAAAGTCTAAGCCCCNATTCGAAGTCTGTATCCACACACCCCTCCCCTTCAAAGTCTGATGACCCTACCCCTTTAAAATCTGTTGACCACACACCCTTCCCTTTTAAAGTCTGAGGACCCCCACCTTTCCCTCTTAAAGTCTGAGGAACCCCACCTCTCCCTTTTAAAGTCTGAGGAACCCCACTCCCCTTTTAAAGTCTGAGGACCCCCACCTTTCCCTTTTAAAGTCTAAGGACCCCCACCTCTCCCTTTTAAAGTCTGAGGACCCCAACCTGTCCCCTTTTAAGTCTGAAGACCCCCACCCTCCCATTTAAATACATGAACAGAGCAAATATAATGCTCCAGGGACTCTTACTTTGTATGTCATGAAAATTGAAATGTTATTAGAAGGTTTTAACACATTCAATTGCTTAACATTTGAACAAAATTGATAGCCTTTCATACGGTCTAATAAAGGCCACAACTGTATAGCATTTTTGTATAATTCATGTCACATATCCTAGATATCGGGATACTATAACCACGGAATTAGATTATCTAAGTCCGTGCTATAACTAATACTTCCAAGATGTTAATCTAGAATTTGACTAACTAGAATCAGCCCGGGTTTCTTCGGGCCCTGACATCAGACATAAACAGTTTGACAGATAGATGTCTGGAGTGGGCAGACATGCATCTAGCTGTTAATTTTAAGTCTGGTGTCAGGGCTTGATGAAACTTGGGCTAGAATTTGACAAACAAACGAATTACCTTATTTCGCCGCAGTAAGTTTGATATGAGACCGGATTGACTGCCCTCCTGTCTACCAGTTTCTTTGCCTTCCTTGCTCGGTACTCGGCAAGCTTAATTTGCCTCCATCCCACTGTCCCACCTCCCACACCTTCATCCCATATAATAAAAATAAATCCCCTGTACACGTGGATGTGTTGTTATTTATATTCTACTTTCATTTTTACATAAAGGAGAATATAATCAAGGGAGGTAACTGTTCTAAAATATTTTTTACGACAAAATGTAATAAGTATTTCCGCGTAATTTGTTCAAATATATAAACACGTGTATGTCACATAGATCGTGGCGAGACTAATGTTAGTTAGTTAGTTTAGTTAGTTATAGGGTGAGAGTACCCAAAATGGAACGGTACTGTACCCAAAATGGAACGGTACTGTACCCAAAATAGAACACTTAATATATATATGATGCAGTATTCTTTGCAATAAATGATATGTATTCTCAATCAAGATTTATATAATTTAATGCATTTTGAGCAAGTTTCTACTTCTTAAACATTGCTCATAAACTCAGTTGAAATATAAAAAAAAAAAATGAAATGAAAAAAACATCTCGGGGAAACCGTACGGTGCGACTACATATAAATATTTTATCATATTTCTATGGACAGCTCTATGTTCAAACAAATATTTTAAGGAATAGTTAAATGACAAACATTTGTCATAAATTGTCAAAACATTTTGAAACGAAGAAAATTATTTAAATGTCGTCAGTTATTTTCATAAACTATAACTTGCACGATGAAGTGTTCCATTTTGGGTACTCGACCACAGCTTATAATTCCTAGTGAATCTTAGACACACGCACTGTTGATACCCAAGGAATACATAAAATGAAGGCTAAACGCTAGTATTGTTTCGTAGCAGTATAAAATTTGGTCTTTCAAAAAAAATATTGGAAATTAAAAAAAAATATCTTTAAAAGGTGTTCCATTTTGGGTACCCTCACCCTTGTTTTAAGTAGGTTGTTTCTGATGGATAGATTAGAGGGCTCCGAATTGTATATCTTCCCGTCCTACAACTTGGAACCTCTTTTTAACCTCAACTCAACTTACAGAACTATTGATTTTAGGTGTTAATTGTTGTTGAAACATTATTTATGGTAGTGGGGTTGATTTCTGGCCCTGTTGGTGTTATTTAACAATGACACAAGTTCACCACTTTCTCGTTCTTATAATTTTTCGATATCCTGCTACATGTTTTCTTTTTTATATCAAACATACCAAACTAGGACATATTCATGATTAGATTCCAATTTAATCTTACTCTGTCATTTAGTCAAGCGAATGAAACTTTCTAGACACAACTAAGCGGCAACGGATTGAAAATTCGAATATGTGAAATTTTCATGATTTTTAAAACTAAAACAGAATAAACCTGACTTTGGATTCAAAATGACAACCCCCAGATAGTGTTCACAACAATACTCATATAGTTATGCATCAATTAATAAAAGTTTATCCTTAAAATGAATCTTGAATCGAAACCTGAATTGATACTAGTCCATATCAAGAAAACGTTATTTTCTCTATTCATAAAAGTTTACTCTTATTCTAGTAGAATGAAGTTCAGTTTCAACATATTTTACTTGAATAATTCAAAAGGAATCGGACACAAGTTATTGTAACTTAAAAACGTCCTTTGCCATTAACAATTATATAATGGTATCAATTATGCAATGGGCAATATATTTTATACAAAATATTTATACATAAAAGTATCATTGATATACATAGATGGAAATAGATATTATTTACAGAATGAAGTCATACAGTAAAACTTCGATATAGATAACGCCCATCGCTTATGATACAGTAAAAACATGGAAATAGCATATGCCCCCAGTTAAAACAAGAAAGCCTTTCATATAAGATATTTTGCCCCTGGTTTACATACAGCTAAACGTTGATATAAATGCCCCTGGTTTACATACAACCAAACGTTGATATAAATGCCCCTGGTTTACATACAACCAAACGTTGATATAAATGCCCCTGGTTTACATATAGCCAAACGTTGATATAAATGCCACTGGTTTACATACAACCAAACGTTGATATAAATGCCCCTGGTTTACATACAACCAAACGTTGATATAAATGCCCCTGGTTTACATACAGCCAAACGTTGATATAAATGCCCCTGGTTTACATATAGCCAAACGCTGATATAAATGCCCCTCGTTTATATACAGTAAAACCTCATTAAAAAAAGCCAAATCGATATAAAGCCCATAATTTTTTAGCAGAAAATTCTGATATAATGGTGAGCAAATGATGGCAGTATAGCGAAGCTTTCGTTAGCAGTATATAAACAGACGATGTCATTGGGTTATTCGTTGTACATATGGTAGAACACCTACAAATACTATGACTATAATACGAACAAACTGTTATTTTTTCAAATGGAGAATCGAATACATAACGACTCTTCAGCATCTACCTCTGTACACTTATTTCTTGTGTCTTGTATTCATTTTTTTTTAACAAAATATTTTTTCTAAATAATAAAAAATGAAGGATTTTCGTTAATAATTCATATTATATAATATCCTTCATTTTTTTTTTTTTTTTTCAAACAGTGACATTGAAATCTGTATATAAAATTATACTTTATAAAGATAACGGAATTATATTTGCGAAGCCCGTGATATATCTTAGAATCTAATTCCGTGGATATATATACTCTATATATATGATCAGGTACGTGATATTGCCGTGATGCACCTAGCCACCAATCAAACCGTTATTTTTGTACGATGTTTGTATATGGCCAAAGAAACCACAGGGAATATTTAGGAAGATATCGACAGGGAATTTTCCTTTGGAATTTTGAAATATATATTACCGTGTCTTCGTTCCAATACATTCCGATTTGGTTTCCATATTTATTGGAGTTGCCTCCCTTAGACTAATATACAGTACTATTACGGTTTGTCTATCACATCTGACAAAAGAAACAAAAATACTTATTTTAAATTCAAGATGTCTCAAAATTAATACCTGTCGTTTTAATGTAGTGTTGCAAAGGATAACTTGATTTCAACGAAATCTAATAAAGTATTCACCGCGGACTATCTTTCTTAGTCGGGCGTCTTCGTCTTTAAAGTTAGATTCTAGATTACCATCTTACATATCATTTTGTTCGTTTTTTGCTCAGAATCCAAACGTGATCTTTCAACCGTCCTGTATATGGGCTTGCTTCGTCCTTGCTCACAAACTAATCTTAACCTTTCTGTTATCATCTTGTTTGGCTTTCTTCATTTTGCTTAAAAACATGAGCTTTCTCAAGTCCTCTTTGGTCCTAAAACCATCTCGTGAGCCCGAACCTGACCTTCGAAAATCCTTCTCAATTTTAGTTTGCTCTTTGAGTACGTGACATTATTTTGATTTTTACCAGAAGACACTTAACCTTCCACTTGATTCATGAAACGTACATTCTCATGCTCAAGCCTGGATTTTGTGCTCATGCCTAATTTCTTGTTCCAGTTAAAAAATATTTAAAAAATCATATTTTGTTTAAGTTTTGGACAAACATTGCAGAGACTTGAAGCCGAATAATATTTTCAATATTTAAATCTGACTTTTTGATCGTTGACATGATTTAGGTGAGATACAAGAAAGATGGCCTGATCACAGAATCCATGCTTGAGCATGAGAACGGGTTCATGAAAACGGGCCCTGGAGTATTCCGGGTTTTTTGTTTCTCATGTTGTCTTTCCTTTAGTTTTGGTGTCATGATGTTTCCAGACATTGTTTTGTTGTATCGATTTAGACTTTTTATTTAGTCCTGATGTGATGACGTTTTGGTATGTTTCGTCTAGTCTTTGTGCTGTCGTTCTGTCTGTTCACATGTTCCCTAGCTAGTTCAGTAATTCACTATTTATCGTTAGATTATATTTAATAATTAAAAAAACAACGTAATTGTGTTATGAACGAGTAGTCAATTAAATATTACTCAATGTTACAGAAAGGCGGTGGCGTCATAAACAACGTTCTGTGTTGTTGTCCAATACATTTTCCGTACCGACATGCTTTAGATACAGTCTATATATGCTGGCTGTCTTTTCAAAGTCAACAACCAGCTTTGACAGAGCTTGATTACATGTCTACAAGACCAATGATTTATGGTCACTTCTATATTGACATTAACATTTACTGATATAATACCCGCCACAAGATAGCAGCTTTATAAGTGATTATAAACACATTTTACAGGAGCCGATTGACGTTAGACTACACGCTCGCTGGACAATTCAAAATGTCAATGTCGGCAAACAATACAACGTTAGGAAAATATTTTGAAGGAAACTTTTTAAAAATATCGAATGAATTTTGGCACAATTTCATAAGTAGGTATTGGAGTGCGAAATTAAGATACGGCAGATTCTAAAGTTCGGTTTCCCGATTTCATGCTTGAATAAGACGGAATTTAATATACATATAAGAATGATCGGGAATTATACCAGGGAATGGTTCTCTTTAATGCTTGGATGATCCTATATAGTGATGTATTGATATTATATGTAAACAAATATATGTTGATGTGTGTGAAATTGTCTGAATATATATATACAAATATTAAACCTTAAAATGTACACGTTACTATTATTATTATATAAGTTTATTGATTTTTTCGTTTTCGTTTGGTGTTGGTTATTTTGTTTAACGCCCTATCATAAGCGAAAGTCATTAAAAGATGCGCTTCCATGTGTAAATGTGTGCTATAGGATAGGTTGTGTATTGCCTCCTTGCGATATCGCGGGTCTGATGGGTATATCACCCTTTATAGTGCTATTTCACTGAAATACCATGCCGAAGACACCCAGCACATTATTCCGGCCAGTCACATTAGACTGACAATGGGTAAACAAGCTACTCGTTAAGCAGGTAATAACTACCATCTCTATGTCTCGTCTCATTAAAAATGATTTTAGCTTTCCTAACTCCTTCAGTAATGCATGTAATCAATACATCCACTATTACAAGTGCAAAATACGGACTGTAAGGAAATAGAGCTCGACACAAATTTAGATGAGAAGTATTGGTTCTAGCTATCACGGTAGTTGTTTGTGTTGTTTTAATTGATTGACCAACCGAGGCTTATTAATGAACCGTATATTGAAACTTGAGTGTTACCGTCACACCATCCTCGATACCCCAGGGGTTACTCTCCTTTACGCTCTGTGCAGTGAACATCCTCGATACTCCAGGGGTTACGCTCACTTACGCTCTATGCAGTGAACGTCCTCGATACTCCAGGGATTACGCTCACTTACGCTCTGTGCAGTGAACATTCTCGATACTCCAGGGGTTACGCTCACTTACGCTCTATGTAGTAAACATCCTCGATACCCCAGGGGTTACGCTCACTTCCGCTCTGTGTAGTAAACATCATCGATACCCCAGGGGTTACGCTCACTTACGCTCTGTGCAGTAAGCAACCTCGATACTCCAGGGGTTAAGCTCACTTACGGTCTGTGCAGTGAACATCCTCGATACTCCAGGGGTTACTCTCCTTTACGCTCTGTGAAGTGAGAATCCTCCATACTCCAGGTGTTAAGCTCACTCACTTACGCTCTGTGCAGTGAACATCCTCGATACTCCAGGGGTTACGCTCACTTACGCTCTGTGAAGTGAGCATCCTCGATACTGCAGGGGTTATGCTCACTTACGCTCTGTGCAGTGAACATTCTCGATACTTCAGGGGTTAAGCTCACTCACTTACGCTCTGTGCAGTGAACATCCTCGATACTTTAGGGGTTACGCTCACTTACGCTCTGTGCAGTGAACATTCTCGATACTTCAGGGGTAAAGCTCACTCACTAACGCTCTGTGCAGTGAACATTCTCCATGGGTTACGCTCACTTACGCTCTGTGCATTGAACATTCTCGAAACTGCAGGGGTTACGCTCACTTACGCTCTGTGCAGTATGTTTCCTCGATACTCTAGGGGTTGTAAACTCACTCACTTACGCTCTGTCCAGTGAACATTCTCGATACTCCATGGGTTACGCTCACTTACGCTCTGTGCGTTGAACGTAAATGAGCGTAACCCATGAAGTATCGAGGATGCCATTACACGTGGTCGAAGTCAAAAGTGTTTCACCCTTTTTGTCATTAATGTCAGCAAACCCTCACCAAGGCCAGTTAACAGGCAGACTGTACTGAAAACAATAACGACGCTGTTCATTTAGTCTAGGTTATTTTTGTATAACGTCTCATCACAAGAGTAACATTTTGTATTTTAATTTTTATCAATATTGATATTTTTTAATTAGAAATCAAAATCACAGACGAAATTAGAAATTAGTTTTCTATCTAGTGTAAATTCCACTTTGTCATGTAATCGTCGTTTTGAGTGGAAACTTTCACATTGCTCATATTTTTGTTGACCAATTGTAACACTGTTGGTATTATATTTGAACTCAATTCAATTCAATTAGTTCTGTAGCCTGTCAGTTCCAAATAGTTTGCTGAACGCAAATACATGTTGAGTATAAGTCACGAATTAAATAGAATTAAGTACTATTCGATATTAGCAATTATGCCACAGAAGAAAGATACACACTATTAAGTAAACCTACTATAAACCGACACCCTTTAATAACGCCCCAGCGGGCGTATCAATCGGCATTGAAAAGTATATATCAAATGTAGGTCAATCTTAAAACCTTGTGTAATTGAGATATATTTATTTTTTATTTACACTGTACTGTATTTCTTTTGTTATAAACGATCTGCTGTTTAACCCACATTGTAGTGTCTGTATTTTAAAGACTGCTGACGTGTCCTGAAGTCATATTTAAAAGTATTCTGTTAAATTCTCTACCCCGATATTGAACAATACATGTTTTATCAGGACACTTAACCATAGTCATCTATTATATTATTCTGCATATCATGTTCATAATGCGTTTTAAACAACAAACTTGTTTTTATATATATGCGAATAAAAAAAGTTTCTGTTTTGACTAAACTTTTTTTTTTCATTTGGTTTTGTAACGCAAACTTGTGTTAAAGATCTGTTCGTTTTCAGCTGTATTTAATTGATGGCATTGAAATATGCGTGTTCCTTATCGCTGTACGCGGATTGTGAACATTCAAAATGATGTAAATGTTCTTTAACATGAGAATTTTTTGACAATGAAATAAAAATGGCCAGGTCAGCTTAAATTGTGTATATTAAAACAGCAAAGGCAAAAAAATACCCACCGCGAATCTTTGTGAAATTTGTAACTTCAGATGCGTCGCATATTTTATTGTTGGTATAAAAAAATCAATTTAAGTAATATAATTGATATACATTGATAAAATGGCAGTGATGTGAAATGTAACACATATGACTGTGATATATAGATCGTCACTATCACATCAAAAACATATTAATATCGATGTATATTAAGTACTACAGAGAAGAAGAGATCAAAGAGTATTTTTTTCTTATATATATACAATATAAAAGGCCAAAGTACCCGATATACCATTCTTCTGCTAGCTTTACCTTGATGCCGAACAAAATGGGGAGTACGCACAAGACAAGTTTGAAAAAAGGATTTTATTGGAGAGGATTGGGGAGCTTTTAATCGTGACCTAGACCCGTACGTATTGTAGCTCTTCTTATTATGGTTACGATTTAGGCCGTAATGATACACATTCATCTGCACGCCGTGTAAAAGTAATTGAGGCCGACCTTATGTACAACTTTTGATAGATCTCTTGTTAATCGAAAGCCTGGCAGAAGGTGACGGAGTTGGATATTTGCTCTCTGTGTATATATATAGGGCATTTCAGGTAAACAATAGCGTTGTTTACACTCTCCATCCCACACCCGATATACAGGTCCCGGGACCCCGATAACGATACTACAGTTATAACATCGTTCAAGTACCTACCTCTTGATTTTATGGTTTATTGTTCATGGTACAAAATCGGTCAAGTCAATACATATGGCCAGTCGACACACACTTACATTGACCAGTAAGTCTCAGACCTCTTTCACCTTATGTAGGCGATGTGGATAGCTTACCCTTTCTTTAAAAGAGAAGTGACACAGAGGCCTTCAATCCTGCACTGCGAAAAAATGAGTGTATAATTGTCGTTATCGGGATCGCTGTTAAAACTATTCGTTCAAGTATTTTCTGCAGAAGCATTACATATAAATCATATCTTGTGACGCGTTTACAAAATTATAGTCGTTCGATGTTCGAGTTGTTGGAAACAGGCATATATAGAAACAAATGAAACAGAACGAAAACTTCAAAGATCGAACCCGATACCTTGTGCTGCCAATCCTACACTATACCGATTTCGTTTTCATGAATCATATGTGCTAAGCATCAAAATGAGAGATGAACTCCTTGACAAGGGAAGTATCTCTCAAACAGAAAACGTTTTTGTCGTTTCATTATTTATATAAAAGGGAGATAACTCTTTGTAAATAAGGACATAACCTACGCTGGGCAGGAGGCTTTTAGTAAGTCGCCTCATACGATCAAACGAAGTACGTCCCGCAACCGTACAAACGATTTGTCTAGCTTTGACTAACTAGAAAGGTCTGTTCGTTAATCCTTGTATTTCATATGTTTGCTCTGAATATGAACGCGGGAATTTTGATATAATTTAAATTTGCCTGTCAGTATAAACAATTGTTAATTTTTAGATTATACGTGAAAACTTTAATAAAAAGCAGAACATGGGCGTTTTCGCTAATTTCTCTTCCAAAAAAGACAATAGTATCATGAACTACGGTTGTAAGTTAGTGGTCGGCTGGCGCAGTAGTAGCGTACTCACCTTTCACGGCCGGGGTAATCAGATCGGACATGATAGGGTAAACTTTTAGATCAACTAAGCGCTTCTATTCGGGTCCGCAAGAGTGCTTTATATGAGTTGAAAAAACTTTATTTTCATAATTGTTGTGAAGTGTTATCTTGGAATTCATATGTAGAGCTTTAACCCGCGTTCGTTCTGTACAATCGGACATCTTCGGGCCTTTCCGGCAAACGCAGCTTCCGGTTGCTTCTCTGAAAAGTCGCAAGCAACCGCAGGGAATGGCATGGTTGGTGTGGAATATCGAAAAAGAGTTTGGGTAATTAGAGAAAATATATTACACACAATTGTTAGCATCGTAGATAAATATGTTAACGGATTTCAGATCTTTGAATTAGCTTAAGTAATAATTTGAGATATATACGAATATATATATACACTACCAATATCCAATGGACAGATATGAATGTTTATCATTTCGAAATGTTTGCAATCATATATAGGCTGTAATACGGCAAAGGGAAATACAAATACATTTCTCATTTAACACATCACTACGTGCTAAATAAAATCTCTTGCCTAAGGAAGAAATATAAATCATCTATCTATCTATGTTTACCTATTTCTGGCCTACTTTTATTGTAAAAGTACATGTACATTAAATATCGTTATCCAAGATAGCTGTAGAGATCACAGGGAGGCCATTCACACCAAGGCCTTAAATGCTGTTAATATACAATTAATGGACTGGAGGGTAAGTAAATCTAAATCATTATCATGTACACAATGACCACACATACACATACGTGTTTTTGCAATGTTGTTTAATTAATCCAAACTTCGTTTACTTCAATATTTGAACGATTGAATTGAAGGTATTTAAACGTGAAGTACCCAGTGAAGCACCAATACCATGCTCGTCACGGAAACTGTTTCTTCTGTGTAGCATTCACAATGCCTTCCGATTCCAAGTGAAAGCGGTTCAAAGTTTTTAAAAACGACCCTGCGACCGTTTTCATTGGGCGCATGCAATGTTAAAATATAAGGTTCGAGAGCAATACAAACAATTACACTATTCTACCTTAAGTTTTTAATCAACAGAAGCCGTATGCGTATATGCTTTGAAACGTGTTTCATAAGTATCGGTCCGATACAATTCTGTTATCACGTGATAAGTTTACAAGGTCATCAATCTTCAAGGTCACACACAATTCTGTTTGGTTATGTCTGAACGATCTTTGCCGTATGGACTGGAGCCAAAATGATCCGCGCTCTGCGGGATTCGAGGTAGATTTCGTCTGAGAACGGAAAAGTCCAACAACTTATCGATACCGCTGTTATCTCACGTATATGATATGTTTAATAAAAGTGTTTCTCAAGCCGATACTTAAATTTCTCCAAGTTACCCGAGTTTTGCGGCGAAATTTTGGCCATGTTATCACATACGTTCGACTCAAGGTCGTGAGAATTACACAAACAACAGTTGTTTACTGTCTTTTTGAAACTGTTTATCCCGCAGGAAAATTGAACATTGAACGAAAAAAAAGTAGACTGCTGCATGTATTACTCTGAAATTTGGCATCCATTGTAATTTCTGTATTTTGAAAGAAGGTGGGTTTCATTTTACATTTCCTTTATTACGTTGTAGTGTATTACTATAGATAAGTAAAACGCTGTAAGCATATTATTCGCACATTTTGGCCAATATGTACCTTGGATAGAGTGCAACAAGCAATAATTTGTAAGCAACAATGAGTTCTAGGGCAATTCTTACAGGATTGTAAACCAGCAGTGCATTTACATGTATCAATTGTCATCTTAGAGATTTGGTGTAGTTTAAACGTAAACGAGGGAAAAAATGAGTGAGATATTGGTATTAATGGAAAGTTAGTAACCTTTGCTATGTCCTTTTTTTTTGAAAGCCAGATTTATCCTGCTGATAAGAAAAAAAGAGCGAAAGTTAGTGGCACAGTACCTTCAAGCCATTATGTTTATAGAGCCACGATATTAAGATACTTTATGTAGATTAGAAATGCAAGCGGTTGTGCTCTCCATCATATAAACATGTATATGTTTGCTAGGCGTGAGGAAAACGGCACATATATGCTACAAGGATCTGGCCACGCCCCTTGGGACTTATTCTCAGGTCATTACATGGAAACAATTGTGATTACAACATTTTTAACCTCATACATGTGTATGTCAACTATATTTGACATCGAGTGTCATTTGGACCAGGCGGAGACAGAACATAAAATGGAGAAATGTTTACAATTCTACTTTAAATGGGAATATTTGCGGAAAAATTTCAGATAATGTATACTAGCTTTCTTTGCCTTTTGTAAAATGTATTGTGATAACGTGTTGGATCAAATCCACTGTGATTGAAATGTACAATTGAAATGTACACCCCTGCGATCAGATTGACCGTAAATAACCTGTAGTAAAAATGCAATATAGGGCTACACATGTACATCCCGATAGTTAAATGTAGATTGAGATGTTAATCCCCTGTAGTGAGATTGTAATTTACACCTC
Organism: Mizuhopecten yessoensis; assembly: GCF_002113885.1. NCBI lineage: Eukaryota > Metazoa > Mollusca > Bivalvia > Pectinida > Pectinidae > Mizuhopecten > Mizuhopecten yessoensis. The sequence continues at coordinate 410,456 of NW_018403528.1, read as the reverse complement.
TACCGCTGGATGATATAATAATCCCGTAGAAAATTTTGTATCAACCTTCGTTAACAGTTACAGCCCAGCAATAACAAGCTCACTCGACATCGTGTGGGGTCCACGGGCCGACCTGTATGGATCAGCTGTCGGGTCAATATTAGCTTTATGACACCAATATCCAATCCCATCGGATTAGTTACACACTTATGGTCAAACCTGATGGCTAATAACATTATGGGACATTAACCTCATTGTGTGATAGCTAGTACTATGTCCGAACGACGGATCTACAGGATTTTTAGTGGGTCCCCCTCCCCGCCCAATTTTGGGATTTTATTAAAAATCAAAATCAAAGGTTGGCAACTATATATAAATAAGCAAAGATATGACTCATTTGAACACCCCTCCTCCCGATTGATTTTCTAAATACACTAATGTGTCCGATTTGTATGACATTGACCTTTCCACTGCAGGAGATACAACAATATATAACGGGTGTTATTTCCTGTTGCGCACGCATCACTATCTATACATTGTTCCGCTGTGTGAGAAATATTTAAAGAAACCTTGATAATCTCAGACCTTTTGTTGAATACTGTTACATGAAATTTAACATCGCAAACGCAATGTAACAGGTACCTGCCAACAGTTATATATTTTAACATTGCATGTACGCGTTTTATGCTTCTTATCTAATGTTCTATACTCTCCATCCTGATTGCCAAGTAAACAATACTCATGTACCATTTGTTATGTCTGGCCGAGGGCCGAATCCACGACCTTCAGTCCAATGAGCGGACCCACAACCGACTGCGCCATTATAGCAGTTTCTCTATCCTTACACTCAGCGTCCATAGTCGACTGCGCGGAAGTCAGTGACTTGTCATGATGTTTACCTGAAATCATTATTTAAAAATATTATCATAATTACGTGTTTGTAGATTGTTCGAAAGAATGTGTGAATATCCTAGGGGCAATTTCTGGCTTATTATTGTGCCATTCAAGGCGACCGGAAGAGCACATGTATCACGGAGTCTGTAGTCTCGTTGTCATGGCGATCACCGGAAGTTCGAGAAACATTCTTCTTCAAGGCGGCCTATTACACGACCTTTCGTATTCCCCCGGGATTGTTCAATTATCTACTAAGTATACTGGTGATGTTTAACGGGCTTTTACGTCGGTCATCATCATTATATACGAATACTTTATGTACTTGAAAAAATGGGGCCTTCGAAAGGGCGATTTTAATCAACTGCTTTCTAATTTACATACATACAGGAATACTAATTGCATAACAACATTGTGGTAACACCGAGTTTCGGGTATATTTTTTACGCTGTTCTTTTTCTTGGATATCAGGTTCCTGGAGAATAGCGTCGCTACCTGTGGTACCCCTTTCAAACATTCTATTTTGGGTCGACTCCATCATGTCGGTGATATGTAACATTTCGATGCGTACACGTAACAAACATTAAGTGCAGAGTCATCGATCCACGATCTTTCTTAAAGGTTGCACCTGATCGATGGGAGAAAAGGTAATTACACGGTGTGATTGTTTCTATGTTCGTGGACCAATTCTTAATAGCCTCTTTGGATCTTTCTTGACATTGTGTAAAATCATGGCAATTTTGAAAATAAATGAACGTCTAGAAATAAAACACACCGAATAACTTCTAAAGTGATTTCCGATAGAGAATTGAGCTATAATGAAAACTGACGTTTGGAATGAAGTGCCGATAAACTTAAAATGGAATATCACTCGGGAGGTTCCGTCACTTTCCTAGTATATATGACGGAAAGACCCGATTGGATTAATGATGATGGAGGACTGTCGCCGGTGTCATATGAGAGAACCTTCGTATTTTGAAATTGGCCGTATTCGATTGACAGAAAGAATTTTGGGGTACTGACCCGCTCCATCAAAGGAAACACACGTGCTGCTGTTTATTTTCATTTAAGATCACCATGATGTTGAGATGATGCTCTTCATTAACGTGAATAATTACCTTTACATTTTCCTTTCAAGTTGAAATGTAATTCAATTTTTACATAAAAACAATAGTTTAGATCAGTTAATTCTAATACTATGTGTTCAGTGTTTGATTGGTTTAAAATAGCATTTGGACAGTAATGTTTTTATCTTTCACCGGTCAAAAATGCCAGTTTTATTTAATGCACATTCTGATTAAATTGGGAACTTCGTATCGCTAAAAACGTTATAAAACGTATCGCGTGATCTATTAAAACGAACAATAGCGCTAATTACACAATAATGACAATAAGCTTTAAGTGAATCGTGAGACGTATCTTGTCATCCTCCACATTCCAAGGGTTGTCCTCTCATACATTCTCTTCGTCCCTGTCAGGACGAAATCGAAGGCTCTGTACCAAAAGAATCATGCGGCACCGTAACGGTAAAATTGACTGGCTTTGAAGTAGAGTGTTCGCCCTTCTGTAATATTCAATGGCTAGTTACATATTTGCCTAGCGATTGGTATTTTTCCCCCACCTTAAACAGACCAAATAGTAACTGCGCGCCCTCGATTTTGCCATAAAATTCCCCTCCCGGACGGAAAAAAGAAAATCCTATTTTAAGATGAATTGTCTTATGATCATTTTCGAATGGGTAAATTGAGACATTCTTCAATAAAATCATGTTTTTAGTTAAATTTTATATCAACATACATACCTTCTGAAGACATTCACATCCTATACGGATTCTCTTTTGACTATTTGTCGGATTCACTTGTGTACAAGCGTACAGGCATCTACACGCCGGTAAAGCACAGTGTATTATTTAGTCTTTGTTAGGTTTTTTAACAGCTGTACGGTGCGGTCTCATTCCTTTTTGGCATACTGTATCTACTTGTGTGTGTCTTCCGTTCATCTTTCGAGATACAAGATGGTAGACTCCTCTGCAGATGAGTTACTCAATATCATTGACTTATTATTTATCTGAAATTAAACAGTACTACTCTGCTATAACTAAAGTGTATTACGCATCTCCCCTTCTGTATCAAAAGCAATTAAGAGCAATTTAGATTTCTACCTTTTTTTAGTCCCTAGCATCACCTACAAGTCCTAGAGGATCGAAACAGATGTATTTTGTTGATTGGCCCGTATCCAAAATTGATTGATACATGCATGACAATATTTATGCTTTTACTGTAGAACCCACAATTCTTCTGATTTCTGCACCAATCTGCCGGACTATGTGATGCAGTGTAATTCATGGGTGAGTCTGATGTTAATCTTACTGTATTTTTGTGACATTTATTGTCCTTGGTACGAAGGATCCTCGAACTCAACCGAACAGCGAACATTTCTTATCAAATACCACTACCTGTACCACTGGGTGTATTTTTTTTCACGAAATTGTGACAATAATAACCCACGAATTCCAAACTGTGCGCAGTATAACGTTTATAACAAATACACGCTAGCTACATCATCTGTCAATCGTTTACATACATCTGAGATCAAAATCCGTGATGTTGCGCAACAAATAGTAAGTATAACGCCCCCGGTACACCTGTCCTCAACCATCAAGACTCAGGGCCGGTCTAATATAAGTACGTGTCATAAGTACTATTAATCCATAAATAAAATCCGTATTCAAAAACTTACCATGTTGATTATTATATACTCAAAAATCACCTGCGAATCGTATGAAATCGTGATACTTTTTATAAAAAAAAATCCATTCAAACTTGAAAACACCGGATTCGAGCTCTATAGTGAACATATTATGCGCTAATTACCTAATTGGGACGACTGAAAGAGAGTTTCAAGGTAGGTAATCACCTGTACAGGTATGTGTTAATTGACACTTGTGTTACCAGTGTATCGTCACGCCACGCACACAGGGACCTGGGAGTTAGATACAGCTATATTTGGACCTAAATTGAGGCGCTCAGAGTATTATTTCACGGTTGGAACGACTTTCGGTGAACATGCCACCCCAATGATAGTATGTTCGAGTGGAATTTTTACCGAAAATTGTTCTTAACTCCTATAACGTATAACACTTGCTCTAAACGCTCTAACAGCTAAGTTTAGGTCCACATTCAGCTGTAACAAATTCCCAGGGCCCTGTGGCCACATTGTTACCGTATACTTATACTGAGGATAGGTCAGTGTAAACCTTCCAATTATAAATTATATATTTTCCCATATACAATGATCATTCGACCGAACATTTAGCTACATTTCAATTTTTAAAAAACGTACATTTTAAACTAATTCTACGTGCTATAAGCTGACCTTTACGTTGTCATTCATTTGAGGACCCCTGTCCCGTTGCCCCGTGTTTTTTCGTATATTGATTAACTAGGTAATCGTAGTAATCGCAGTACAGTTGTCCCAGGTCCGTGAGTTCCCTTGACCAGGTGGCTCGACGGTTAGAGCGATAGTACAAAGTCCGGGGTTCGAATCCCGGCCTAGCATTCAGAACACTATTGCTGGTTTTCCATTTTGTTTATTATCCTTTTTTGAATCCCGCAAGGTATGTTGTTTTCTTCATAAATGATTTAACATACAACATTTGATATAGCGCCCTATCTAGCTAACACACGCCACTCTAAAGCGCTTTACAGTACATATATATACAATTAATACAATTAGCATATACATTAATCAATACAATTTTCAGGAATTCACAGGAGCTGCCTTATCAGGCGCTAACTACTAGTCCTATACCGAATAAGAAGCTTTTAATGCACTTAATGGGGTCGATCAAAATACGATTGAAACACACGCGAGCTGGATACGGTCGATTTTCACGTTTTAGTGAATGTTATGAATTGTAATGGATATAATAAATTTGAACCTAGCATGGTGTTTCTGCTTCACAAACATCGTTTCGCTCGATCAGAGTCAGAGGAACATATCACTTATACATTCCTTAGCCTCGCTAAAGTCCAAGCTTTGTTTGCGCATGTGGGCGGGGAGAGGGGGTGTTCAAAGAGGCTAGTGAAATGAAACTTTAATGATTTAAAGAAAGACCTTATACTATGTCACTACATCCTGTTTTTAGAGATCTTTCAGTCAGCTGAACGGAAAGAAACGTTACTTCATAAACTTATATTTACATTTGCGTGGCATTGTCACTATATCCTAGCCTCTTTGAAAGCTGTGTCGATGATGGGACTTTAATTACCATGCATCACGAGACACAATTCTTAGCGCATTAATACAACACTGACCGAAACTACAATATCCAATATAAATAAACATGACGGCTGCTGAAATATCGCTGGGCATTGTGAGATTTGACAATGTCATTGTAAATTTATGTGCAAAATATAAAATAAAATAAAAAAAACACTTTTATTACAACGAAAACAAGACCAAGTTCTGCAATATCGTACAAAATGCACATCGGTTGAAATCACCAATGCCGGCAATGGAAACAATTTTAACGCTCATGCAATTTATCAGAAATATCGTCTGTTACACTGCACTGATCAACAGGGGTTCGTTACAAATGTCTGAAATACACATATTCTATAGACCTACTGACACATATGTTACAGACCTACTGATATGAGTCACAGCACACATAAACATTTCAGACATTTGTAACGAACCTGTGCTCCGTCGCAAGATCACTCACTTCAAACGCTATCAGTTTCACGCGTCTCGCATCCACGGTTCCTCAGTTTCTGACGACATGTCAAATAACGAGGCTGTTATAGAATCTACCGACTGTTGTCAGGTTCCCATACAATCAACAAATAAATTCACGCCTGGATTCTTCACAAAATGAGCAAAGAGAAAAGTTCGAATTAACTTCCAAAAATAACTCCCTCGTGGAGGGCAAGGTCGGATTTACGGTGTTCACTGTATTTGTCCATGCGCGAAATTTGTTCCGGGGAAAAATCGAAACAATTTCAAATCTAACTTTCAGCTCAGAGTTCTATTGATAAACTTAAATCACACTATAGACATATCATACGCAATTGTATTGATACTGAATTGTGGAATAAAATTGAAGTGTTTGTTAAAATTTCAAAGTACTACTTTGTTTGCCAATCAGCACGCGACAATACGCTGTTCAAACTATTGAACGAAATTGTGTGGACTGTCGATAAGGCGGGCATTTTTAATTTTAAATATAAATTATAAGTTAAAAAAGAACATAAGAGGCAGAGAAAACGTAAATATAAGAATTGAACTGTTTTTGTATTGTATTTAGCGCGCATTATGTTGTTTGCTTGCAAAGCTGTGTCATTCAAATAGATCATAAATACCATACAAAACAGTTCAATGCTTAAGATTTTTTTTTTATGAAATAACCGTTCCTAGACACTGATATTGTCAGCCTGAGGTAACACAGAAATACTACTTCATGATCAAAACAACGAGAAATGACTAGCACATTTTCTTTATCACTAAAAACGCATGTAATATTTTTTACATTCTCTGATTACTGTTGGTTTCTGATTACAGCAAAACCCTTCTGTATGGCTTATCTGACACACTAACTGGTCTCTTTGACTATTCAGTGTCATTACAATATGTTAGAATGAAACAAACTGGCAGTCTGCAGATGATCTGTAATAATAATAATAATATACAACATTTATATAGCGCCCTATATAATTTGTAAAATTACTCTAAAGTGCTTTACAACATATGGATAATAGTAATGGTTATAATTTTGAAAACAAAAAACAAAGGCTTACATTCACTTTTATACATTTAAGTAACCAATGTGCACATAATTGAACAAATAAAAGGGTGGTATTTACATGACGTCTTTGCAAAGATTCTAAAATCTGTAGTTACACTTTAGCGCGTGTTTACCAGAATTCGAAAGGAATAGCTCAATACACCAGTGTTATATTCACTTTATTGGTTACATGTACGATACAGGCTGCAATACAAAATTTTGCTGTCTAAATACAGTGCACTAAAAAGAACACCTCTTCAGATACTTTTCATCCTGTCATAGTCTACAAGTTCAACGTGGTCGGAGAGAGAATCATTGTTGTGTGTTACAAAATTTTGAAATATGACCTATGGATACCGGTGTTTCGGAAAGTCAGCAGCGTGAAAAAAAACAGTCATTTGAGGACATCAAATCATGTTAAATATTACAGGATGTCCTTTAAAGGAGATGAAGAAAGGGTTCACTGACTGAAACAAGTTCCTATTGAATAACTATGATTTGTATGAAAAGCGTTTCAGATGGAATTGCATTTACTTTGGGATTACTTTAAGACAAGATTTACCAAATTTTTAAACAACACAACTTGTCAGAAAATTAAAAACGAATATAAACACATCCCCACGAATTTCTGTCGTAGTAACCTTGCTACTTGTGACATCACAGAGAATGTTAAGTAACTACTATTGCCCTTTACAGCGAATTCGTGACGTCATCTCGTTACATGCTACTCGTGACGTCACTATGAAAGTCAGATTAGGCCATTGCATTGACTGGTCCTCATACCGTAGGAGATTGATCATAATTTTTTTCAATTCAACTTTCAAATACAATTAAAATTGTGTTCGAACTTCAGGTTAACATCACTTTCTCAGGTCCATATAACCACATAGTCACAAAAATGAAAGTCTCTGATTGCTATTGGAGCGGAACTGGACTGGATCGATCGTCGGTGACCAGATAGCTCAATTGGTAGAGCGTCCGTCTGAAGTTCGGAAGGTCCCGGGCCCGGGTTCGAACCACGGTCTGGCCTTGCATTTTTTCCTCTCCTGTTAAACTATATATGATAAAAATATCTTTTTTTATAAGAAAGCAATGTAAAACGTGTGAAAAAAATGTACGGGGGAAAGGACTGCGTTTGGCAGAGAGCGTTGTGTCGTTACTATGAACTTACATCTTATAATGCATATTAATCCGCTGTTTCTGAAAATAGTAACACAGAGTTAATGTAACAAATCTCCGACTTCCACGTGATTGTGATCCATCCCAATGAGGATGTGGCGTGTGGTATTACTCGGTTACGATAGTGACTTATAGGACGCTACAGACGCGGATCCATATGGTTTTCTACCCTGGTTTCCTACTCTGGTTTCTACGCTGGTTTCTTAAGGTTTTCAGAAATGAAAATCCCTAAGTTAGTGGTTCCCTCATGTAGATCCGCAAGTGTCTGGGAGGTTATTGTATGTTCATTGATACCTGTGCTGGGTGATCGTCGTATACATGTACATTGATACCTGTGCTGGGTAATCGTCGTATACATGTACATTGATATCTATGCTGGGTAATCGTCGTATACATGTACATTGATCCCTGTGCTGGGTAATCGTCGTATACATGTACATAGATACCTGTGCTGGGGAATCATCGTATACATGTACATTGATACCTATGCTGGGTAATCGTCGTATACATGTACATTGATATCTATGCTGGGTAATCGTCGTATACATGTACATTGCTTCCTGTGCTGGGTAATCGTCGTATACATGTACATAGATACCTGTGCTGGGTAATCATCGTATACATGTACATTGATACCTGTGCTGGGGAATCATCGTATACATGTACATTGATACCTATGATGGGTAATCGTCGTATACATGTACATTGATACCTATGCTGGGTAATCATCGTATACATGTACATTGATACCTGTGCTGGGAAATCATCGTATAAATGTACATTGATACCTGTGCTGGTTAATCATCGTATACATGTACATTGATACCTATGATGGGTAATCGTCGTATACATGTACATTGATATCTATGCTGGGTAATCGTCGTATACATGTACATTTATACCTGTGCTGGGTAATCATCGTATACATGTACATTGCTACCTGTGCTGGGCAATCGTCGTATACATGTACATAGATACCTGTGCTGGGGAATCATCGTATACATGTACATTGATACCTATGATGGGTAATCGTCGTATACATGTACATTGATACCTATGCTGGGTAATAGTCGTATACATGTACATTGCTACCTGTGCTGGGTACTCGTCGTATACATGTACATTGATACCTGTGCTGGGAAATCATCGTATAAATGTACATTGATACCTGTGCTGGGTAATCATCGTATACATGTACATTGATACCTGTCCTGGGAAAGGTTTCTATTTCTACGGATATCGACCTTTGTGTGCAGAGCCGATAAATGTGGCACATATAATGGTTCTATGAAGCTAGCATTTAATTGGCTGGATCATTATACGTATTTAGTATCAAGTTATCGTATCATTCAGCGTGGTTACACGTTCGATCATTGCCCTAAGATCAGGTCACACACCCAGATTGAGCCGACATCATCAAGGTTGTATGCTACCTTACTGTGACATACAGATAATGGTGTATTCTACGTGATACTGTCATAATTAAGGATATAAGTGTCTTCTAGCCAAAAGGTCTTTTTGGATATATTTTTATTATCAATTCGGCGCCTCTGTCGACCAATGTACATCTATTTCCGGTCTCTCTCAGTACACCTGCCGTTTAAATATATTCATTTATGTCCTTTATTTAGATCACACAGCATCCCTATGTCAACGGTGTCCAAAGATGATTGTGCTACGCAACATCAAAGGCTATTTAGTGAACTGATTCGCTAACAGTCGGTCATGTACCGAACATATCTATCTCCTATTGAAAATTTACGTAGTTAAAAATGACATGACCTGAAGCCAATATCCAGTGTTGTCAGTTTTCCATTTTGGAAAGCCAGTGATAAAGATAGTTAAAGCCAAAATAGCTAAACATGCGAGTTGTTTGGAAGCTGTTATGGATTCAAAATAAATACATTTACTTGTGTCCCAAAGAAGTAAAGTGAACAAAGCGTGAATTTTACTTCTCGCCTTGGCAAACATTTCTGTTTACAAAAATGAAACACGCTTGAAGTTAGTTTGAAATGGACAACAATGGAACTGCCGCTAAAACGTATAGCCATCCCATACCATTGTTGATTACGGAATGTCAAGTAAATGTTGACTTATGTCTATTTCTCGACATGAATTGCTCATAATATATTTTATATATTTTCACGATGGATTTTGTGACAAGATTATTAAAAAGACATATTTCACTAATAGTCCCTTCTGTCTCTCCCTGCTAGACACATCACAAGGTATGTTGTTTGGGGGTAATTCTGCTGCGTTCGCGATTTTGTTTTATTGCATATTTATGACCAGCAATACAGCCGTTTTAAAAGAAAAATAATGGGGGATAGGGGTGTCCGAAAATGTGTGTAAGGGGGACTTAGGAACATTATATAAATATGAAATATTTTGATTAATGATCGCATGTTTATTTGTTTGTAATAAGCAACATGACACACTCTACAGCGTACCAGAGAACAGACAGACTGTATTTGCTCATGACGCGCGGAGAGAGATTACTTATTCATTAGTTCACATAACTAAATTAATCTGTTAGTCCTTGATTGACGTGACTTTATGGCCATGAGTGTCCGAATGATTTGGTCAATATAATTGCGGTCGGTGGCTCGATGTCCGGTGTTGTCAGCGATTCAGAGGCGGTCATTGGCGGTCTACGGTCCATGTTTTTGGTCATCAATTATTTGTCCAGTTACATTTGTCTGCGCTCCTTGTGGTCAGTAAATGCCCGGTTTATTACAGTCCATGATTTTGCGATCAACAGTTCGTTGTCCGGATGTTTACGGTCTAGTCACGGACCCTGAAACACGCTAGCTACTGCAACTGTTAGAAACTCCAAATTCCTGTGTTTGTCGATACATTGTAATGATATAATTGGTAGTTTTGTCTTTGTTTCGATCTGAACGTTTGATTGTGTATAAATGTTGAAAAAACATGAGTTTACTACCTACATCTAACAATGTTTCTTGGGAGAAGTGAATCCTAGCATAACTGTGAATGTTTTGGAGTGTCCAAGAAACTGCGGATGTCTCCCGACCAATGGCGGCACAACCATGTCAATGTCTACCACAGGGAACAACATATATATCTGTTTTTCGGTGATGCTCGGCCAGGGTTCGAAACTGCGATCTTCCATACATACAATGTACATAATGGTCAGTAAAATAAGGCTAGGTCGCGGGTTCGAGGCATACGAGTCACCAGGTACTATCCGCAGGTCGGTGATTTTTCTTCCGGGAGCACGGCTTTCCTCCACCCCCAAAACATGGCTCGTCCTTAAACTGCCATAGCTATTAATAGGACGTGAAGCACAAACACTCCAAACTCAATGCTATATCATGATTTGCATCATGTACATGTACATGCACATGCGGTTTGTGTTACACTTTTAAATATGCCGTTTAAATATATTCGTTTATGTCCTTCATTTAGACCACACAACATCCCTATGTCAACGGTGTCCAAAGATGATTGTGCTACGCAACATCAAAGGCTTTTTAGTGAACTGATTCGCTAACAGTCGGTCATGTATCTCCCATTGAAAATGTACGTAGGTGAAAATGACATGACCTGAAGCCAATATCCAGTGTGGTCAGTTTTCTCTTTTGGAAAGCCAGTGATAAAGAATCTATGGTCATCTAATAATTCAGTTAGTGGAGCGCTATCGATAAATGTATTCACATGAATTTTCAAATGTGTCTTTTGATATAATTAATCAACTTCTAAATTACAATCACATATTTGTTATATATTGACCTCTTTTGAAGAGGAGGTTCGTTAAGGAATGATCATATGTCCTTAAGCAGTTCATACACATCTTTATTGTGTGACTACGAGTGTTCCGTACTTGACGCCCTAACCCTGCGTATTCTCCCGGGGGTCAGATAGACGTTGTACCCGATTTATAGGGGTTATATTTGGTTCGATCAGTACTTAACTGTGACGGTTCATTAACAACTGTATACAGTAGGAGATTGATATCGTGCTACACAAGAAGTATGGCCGTGCTGTCCGTATCAAGATTGTGGATTCAACCGGTTATAGCACGCGCCGTAAGTATAGTACATGGTAACCCGATATATCTCCCTTTTCTTGAAGCACGGGAAGCATCTGGTAGATCTTGTTTTGATCGCTTTGTTGTGGCTCCAATATGTATTCCCAGGTGCTAATCAGAGATTTTTATTTACTAATTATTCTCGTTACACTATAGTTAGGTTGACGAGGTGTTGATCCAGTGACTAACGACGGATATTGGGATGGTGCTAGGGAGGGAATGGTACAGAGCCCCCGAGGCTGTTAGGTGTCTTCGTTATCTTGCCCCTACCACCGCCCGCCATATCCCTCTCCCCCTCCCACAAAAAAACCCACCACAAAAATAAAATAAAAATATAAACGTTATATGGCTACCATTTAACATTTTGTACCTTACATACCTTTGAAGTAATTATGATAAATAGTTATTCATTATATAATTGCATAACTTGTGTTTTCAGTGCATCTTGTAAATAATTAAAATCACGGGGTCCTATCATGTTTGGGTGTGTATATTTGTTGTTTTTAGATAACAAACAACTAATTATAGATACTATTTTTATATTCCACTGCTTGTAGAGTCCTAACGTATATATACACAAAGAAAAAAGTTAAGCACCCCCACGTTTTTTTGGAATGACAAATGATACGATTAGTGTCATGAGATAACGGAACAAATAATCGCAAAAATACAAACGCAGCCTGTTAGGACATTACATTAGCTTTAAGGAAAACACAACAAGTATCAACAGAAATGATAATTTAATGAAAAGATTGTCAAAAAATCACAAGTCCAGTTATTACACTAAAACATGTCCATTTTTAGTATTGACCTTCTTAGGTCATAATGCCCGATAAGATTGTCATTTCACTTAGAAAACGTCAATTTTAAGTCACTTAACGAAATCCATGGTTCAAAGTTTAATAACGAGAGAAACCACCACGTGCTTGGATGCCGGCCTCAACCCTGCGTCTCATCCCTCCAGTCAGTCGTCGGATTTCCTGCTGTGGTAGCTCTCACCATTCTCGATGCAATCCTGCTTCCAACAGACGTAAGTTTTGTACAGGAGGTTCGACTGCCTGTACACGACGGCCTAACATGTCCGAAACATGCTCTTTCGGGTTCAAATCCGGGCTCAAGGCTGGCCATGAAAGAGAAGTCACTGCTTCGCCTTGACGGGAGACGGTTACCGCCCTTGAACGATGCGGCCTGGCCCTGTCATCCATAAACACATGTCTTGCAGCTAATGGATGGTTATCAAAATGGGGGACAACATCTGGCTGAAGAATTTCTCTGATGTATTGATCACCATTCAGGTTTCCTCGTATGGTCACCAAGTCCAACTTGCAATCATGAGAGATGCACCCCCATACCATTACAGAGCCTCCACCGTAAGGGACAGTTGGTTTGATGTTCTTTGGGGTATATGCTGTATTTTCCTATCTCCAAACTCCCTTTCGTCCATCTGTTACATGCAGCACAAACCGGCTCTCGTCCGACCAATGGATCTTGCTCTAGGTCCTCAAGTTCCAGCCACGTCGCGCTAAACACCATGCCAAACGCAATCTTCGATGTCGATCAGTTAACATGGGGCGTCTAATTACCCTCCTTGACTTCAGTCCTGCTGATTTCAACCGGTTCCTCGTTTACTGGTTGATAGACGTCTATAAGGTAACCATTGTCTTTTTAGAACAGGACTAGTTGCAAATGGCATTCGTCTAACTAGGCGTTATAGTGCCCTGTCTTCACGCTGCGCTGTTACGGTAGGTTTACCGGATCTTGGCAAGTCTTTGACGGTGTTGGTTTGGTTGTGTTTTCTCACAAGCCGGCTGACTACAGTATAATGATAGCCCATCTGACGTCCAATAGCTTTACAGGACATCCCTGTTGACCGCATGACGATAATTTGCCATCTTTGGGACTTTGATATTCGTCTTCGTACCATGTTCACAGAGAATGAATTTTTTTTTTTCAAAACGCCGGACTTAAAAATACCCAAATTTGAAGCGTGGGTAGTATTTTAACAAGACCATTGTTCCATCAAAAATATGTGATCATACAGGTGTGACAGGGAATTAAGATATTGAGGTATTATTGAGTGAATTTTGGAAATTGCATGGGAGGCATGGCTCACGTGCATAATACCTCAATATCTTAATTACCTGTCACACCTGTATGATCACATATTTTTAATGGAACAATGGTCTTGTTAAAATCAATATTTGCATTTAAATTGAAATGTTTGGTAACATACTATAATTCAATATATCAGGGGGTGCTTAACTTTTTTCTTTGTGTATATTATAAATATTTAAAAATGATGTAAATCTAGTTCATCGCTTGTTATTGGCTAAATACATGGTGTATGAACTAAACAGGTTGTGATATAATGTATACCAATAAGTATAAAAATATAAATATGTGAATTTTCGGTTAAGTTTCATTAAACATGCGTAAATATTTAATTATTAAAATAAATACTGACATGCACAGTTTATTAAGTTTAATATAGATCGTTATCTTTGTATATAATGTAGGTAATAAGAAAAATGACACTAATGAATAGGTACGCTATTTACAAGGTACGGGGACGTTAAATAGGAGCGTATAATCAGCTAAATATAGGGAGTTTAATTTAAACTATTTGTCGCGGTCATGTTCTGTGGTGTGCCTTCCCTATTTGCTGTCTATTACAATATTTGCATAATGGTCTTAAAGGGGTTATTAGTTTTGGTGCATTTATAATCAAAATATTTGATTTTTTTTCGAATCAAATCATGCACGAATCCCCTGAACGTTCATCAGTATTTGTTATCAAAAGTTGTTTTGAAAAGAAATATTAAAGCTATTAAAAAGTCATTTAAAACTTTGTCATCATCTGTGACACGTCAGCATATGTTTGAGTTAAACAAAACAACAAGGCGCATACGTACGTATTGCTTCACAAATGGTTTTGTTTGAGGGTTAACGCGCTCGCCAGAGTAAGGGCTTGTCACAGACTACCGATGTACCTCGCCGGTACTAAACCGGAGCAAAATATAAACAACGGCGAGAAAATCGGAAAGCACTTGCATAATCAAATTGACCGTAGCAATACCGATAAAGTTTCGGCGTTCCCGTTGTGATACCGTTGTTCTGCCGATGTGCTACCGAATACCACTTTTCTGTCACATCAGTGTTACCGAGGCGCCGCCGATGTTATAACGAGGCGCCGTCGAGCACAAAGGCATTGTTGCCTATTGCAAATAAAATAAAAGGTTGTTCTAACGATGTGCCACCGTTGAGCGGAGCTATAGCGGAGTGATACCGTTGCGTTGCCAATGTTACAGTAGTATATCGGCGGCGCATCGGCACTACTTCGGTGTTATTCGGTAGTACTACGGTATCACATCAGTACCAGTACGGTACACATTGAGGCCACCGAAGAGCCGCCGATCCATTACGGGGCGCTACCGGTGCTCTACCGACATTAAAGGGGCCATTACACCAAGGATTTTTTTTTTTTTTCAATCGGCCCGATCTGGACCAAATTGTCCCTGATGAATCAATTTTTTGATCGGCCCGATTGTCGTTCTGAATCGCCTCCAATCGTCCCCCTTTTTGACCCGATTGAGTCCCGAACAATGGACCATTGCGAGGGGGGGGGGGGGACGAATCACGGACGTTCCTCGCACGATCTACACGTTTCCTGGGCGCACGTATGCGAAAGTACGCGCAAGTACCCGCAGATACACGGCAAAGGCCCGGTAGAGACCCGCTTCTCGCGTGCAAGTGAGCGATCTTCGCGATTTGTTCGGCCGCTCTGCGGCCGATGTCCGCCGTTCTTCGCGCGAGATTGGCCGAATGTAGGCGTATGTTGACGCAGGAAGCCGAAAGTAAATGGTCTTCGGACAATTAAACGATCTTCGGACTTTCTTTGGCCGACCAAATTTGCCTACATCGGCCGGAGATTGGTGTTTTTGGGGCCCGACTATATAAAGCGACCCAGATCGAAGCCTTTCATCCCTTTCTGACCAGCCAGGGAAGGCCATGGACCAACAAGCAGTGGTGGGGCTTGTTGTAGCTCTACAACGTCGTTCTGCAATAGCACAGCAAAATGTTATTACACTTGAAAATATGCACGACCCTCGGTAGAGAGCGGCAGAGGCTATACGAAAGCTCCAGAGGGCGGGCGAGACAAGGGGACCTTCAGGGGACCCTCCGACGACCAAGACGACCACGGGCCGACGGATTTTGATCGGCTACTGTTTTTCATCATGTTTATAAACAGTAGCCGATCACTTTTCCGGTACCCGACCTTCGGAGGACTGAGGTGATCGCGTCAGATCTTACCCGAAGGTATAGGGTAGTGCTCGACAGTGCTCGCAAGTTTCCGACTATTTACGCAAAAATGCGGCCGATCGACCAAAAATAGGATCGGTTACTATCGGGACCAAACAATCCTTGGTGAAATTGCCGCTTAAAGGAAGCCATACCGGAGTACTGCCGATGTACTTTCGTTGTAGTCCCGTTGCTGGAGCATTTTTGAGCATGTTCAAAACATTCTACTGTCGCCTACCGTTGCTAACTATTTCGCCGATGTCCTGACGATGTACTACCGTTCTTAGCGATGTGATACAGTTGCGCTGCCGTACTAGAACCTTTCCACGAAAATCGCCAAATTTGTGCTCCGGTATAGCTCCGGCGACCCAAATCTGCTAGGTGTGACAGGCCCTTAGAGAACATTGGAGAAACTCAACATGACCCTGCCATTTTGTAGAATCGGTGGTTGGGTGGCGGTGGGGAGGGGATCTTCCGTGTAATCTACTTCTGTTGGACTTTGGATCGTTCTTTCCTATCTTCGGCGGTGTTCCCATTGACACAGTTAAGATCATATGGAGACAGATACCCAGAGAGACGTGGAGGCGAGGAAAGAAAGATGTAGATACCAAGTATGACAACAGAGTCAGCTGATCATTTTTGATTCACTCAATGTCCCTAAACCAAGGACACATACGGAATCCTCTCGATTCTACACAGGCCACTTCTGTTTTTCTAACGAATCAGAGTTTATTGCGCGGACGAATATATTCACGAGTGCGCGGATGGTCTTGCTTTTATCACATACCTTCCAAATTTGGTAGAGATCGATACAAACATTTTATAAACTTTGATATTTTATGCAAATACCGGGAACTTTTCAGTTCGCCATGACAAGGGGATTCCCATAAAAAGTAATTCCGGCTAGTAGGTAAATACAACATTCCGTATTGCACATGTGCAATACAGAACGTTGTATTTCATGGTCTGAAAATTGCTTGTATTAATTACTACAACAAGATTCAACAGGTATGTGATAAAACAGGAATCACAATGCGAGACGGATAGGAAAGACAGATTTGTTTTCAAATTTCATCTATGCTCCGAAAATGTCAAAGGTTTGGTTTAAAACAAAATGTTTAGAATAATTTTCAAATACAGTATTTCTCTTTTCGTAACCACTGCTGTCTGGTATATCATAATCGCGTTAAAGTAATGCTGGTGTGCATAAAACAAAACATGTGTATGTACGATGATATGACGATTTAAAAAAAGAAATAGTTTCCTTTTTGAAATAAGGACAAAATTATTCCTTCTTTGCCCAATGTAAAAGCTTTATATGAGAATTTTTTGTTTGTTTGTAAAATGGAAATTATAATACACGTACACGATGTTATCAATGGCTAATAAAGAACAAGTAACGTTAGGTTTAAGTACGTGTGGGAGGCAGGTCGCTCGTGGAGAAAGGACGGGGAGAGAGAGATAGCAGGTGCAGCTCTGCTCCACCCGTCACAGAGGAAATGTGCAGTCTGAAGTCCTTTGATCATACCCGTACGACAATACCACAAACCACCTGAAGCAAGCGATCAAAGGACTCGGAAAGCTAAAAATACATTGTCTGTATCTATTTCTCGCTTGCTCTTACGTCACGATGACGTCAACAAAGTCATGGATATGGGTTTTATCAGACTTGACGCTCATCAATAGTGGAATACGAACATTCCGATCTGTTCTGATGACGGGACCAGGTAATGTAGTCACAAATGTACGTTTGATATATAACGTAGGAGATAAAATGGATTCTGACACTCTCGAAACAAACAAAATTACCGAACTTTAAATGTTCATTTCAAAACTCACATTTTCTAGTTTGTGTGGATCTACATAATTTTTTGTTATCGTTGAATTGAGATGAATGTTTTCCCCAGTAGCCCTATTACATCATACAAGTGTACATTATAATCATCTCAGTCGTTCCGCAGAAATGATCTCCAATTATCTCTGTTCACTGCCCAAAACTATAACTACATTGGAAACTTTTTTTTTCATGCATGACTATAGCTCTGATGAACCCTTTACATCCATACATTACTGAACATTTTTGAGAAACAATAAAAACGATATAAACAAAATACGATTAACAACAGTGTCCTGAGTGTAAAAGTGCATCTAAACCGAGATTCGAACCTCAGGCCTTCAGAGTGATGTACTATATCGATATAACCAATTGAGCTATACCTGCTCAACGGAAGCGTGGTTGTCTAAGTGTGCTACAGTTACATGTATTAAACGGACGTTACTGTTAATAGGAAAACCCACAGCGCAGTGGGACAGTGATCCTTAAGTGATCCTACGGTCAGAATAAATAATGAGTCTTTATTTATAATAATTTAACCTTTGAGAAGTAGGTCAAAATTAACACATCTATACTGATACTAGCTGTTTTTCCACCTACATTCACACCCTATTTACATTCATTAGTCGATAATTCCCGATAAGTTAGGACGATATGAGCTAAACATAGGCCCAAAGCACATGATGCTAATTGAGAAATCATGTAGCATTGATTATAATCCCTAAAATAGCTTGTATCTTGGTTTACTTAGTGTAGGGACCATAGTCTTCTCGGAATTTAATTAATCTTATGTACGTTTTTTCAAGAGGAATTTTACGTTGTCACCCCCTGTAAGTTTGATACGTAGATGTTGAGATTTCTAACCATTGTGGCGATCTAATTTCCTTATAACGATCCCCCGCCTACCCATACCAGCAACGAAGTTGGTCGGTATGCCAGAATCGACTTCCAAATCCGCACAACGTCAAGTATACAATAATTTTATTTATTTTGTAACAATTATAAAACAAAATTTTCCAACTTATATTAATCACTTTTGATGGCCCGGATGTACATGTTTCTAGTTATTAACACGAAAAATCCCGAAATATTTTTTTTCTTTCTGCGTGGCCCTAATGCTCTTTTGTACGGATGGAAGCGCATAGAGGTTCTTGATTTTGTAGGAATCCGAAGTACCAGGAACACAAACCACTTACTCCAGCAGGTGATCCAATACCCTTTTCACGTTTGAAGTGCTTACTACACAGCCAAAGAAACAAAAAAAGCGAAGTACAGTGAATCGACAAATGTTTTCATGCGTATAGAACATTTTGCTTTCTCGCTAATTTGATTTCGCAATCCGGTTTATTTCAATGAGTGTTGAAAGTTGGAATATTATAACGTAGAGAGGACACTTCCGTGTTGAGTTTTTGAAAGAGACGAGCGCCAATGTAGCTTCACCCCCGATCTTACAGGTCAATCAATTTATTCACGGAATCTTAATAACGACATTAAACATTATATACATGTCGTCATATTATAAACTGGACTAAATGATTTGAAAAAATCGTATCGTCTCATTTTGAAAAGGAAAAATTAAATGTGTAGACATGAGTTATTTAGGTAACATACCTCTTGGAAGCCTGTCAATTGTGATCGATGTCGGCCTTTTGATAAGGAAGGCTATACAGTGATTGCAATCTGATAAAAGGTAAAGTAGATAAGCTTTAATGAATCGTTAATTTGTACTAAAGGTGCGTCGCGCGTCAGGTAGGAATCGCATACATGTGGGGGTGGAAATTAGGATTCAATTTGTATGTCTGTGCACCTTTGTACTGCTAAATATAACCTGTTGATAACAGTCATGATCGCCCAAATAAATACGTCAGAGACACATTCACATCGTAAGGGGAAAGTGTCATTGTGTTATGTATAGATCAATAGCGGAGGTTTGCCTTCAGAAGATGCATGCTACTTTACTGTGATACTGTATCTCCTTTCTGAAAGAGTTCCGCTAAGGTTAATCTAAAATGTCTTTCATTAAGAGTGTTTCTAATTTGGTTGATTAAGCCATATTACAATTGAAAAAATGTAAAATGGAAACACGTATTTGTGTCTTCTGCGGGGATGGGGGTGGGGGTGGGTAGATGACTTTTAATTTCTTTGCCTTCATGTAGATTTCCGACGTCATAAGACCTTGCCTGTTGCGAAGACGTAAAATCTCGTGGATTTGGATTTTTCCAGCCAAACAGGATGCCGGTTCACAACACATTGGTTGATATGCGATGCCAGTTGTACGTTATAATTCACCTAGGGAGGGTTTGAATATCCATCTATGTATACATAAAAACCTCCGAAATGATTAATTATCGCTTGTATAAAACGTTTAATACGAAAGTAATGGAGGTATTTAAACTGTTATAGACGTGTTATGTCGGTAAGCTTTTCCACTATTAAATGATCATTCTACTAATCTTTCTACTCCTCGAGTTACCCAAGCAATGTGATCAAGTTGTTACAATAAAAGAAACTCCGATGTCTTGTGGTTTTTAAGATTGATAAGGTCACTAAACGTCAACCTCTGTGGATTTTAAAATGTATTTTCAGTTGAAATACGTCTTTATTGATAGTCATCCTCGGGTAAAAAATGACGGAGCAGCTTAAGATATCTGAGACATTCTGTAATGTGTGGCGTATGATTAACAAACCAATTAAGATCCATGTGTATTGACGACAATTGGTGGTGTGACACCTTGCCTCACGGGAGATTGGAAGTTGTTTGTGACGACCGTTAGGTTGTCAGTCAACAAAGAAACAAAACAAACGGATGCACAACGAAAGCAATTCAGAATCTAACACGGTTTGTGATTTATTTATTCAATATCAGATTTCATTAGTTAATATTTATCTTAATGGAATTTAAATTAATTTTAATCTTAACGTATAAAAAAGAAATACTCGATATTGCATCCTTTCAAATATGATGACGTGTTTTTATTGCAAACGAATTAATATGCTGTTCGATATGTTTAAATTGAGCTTATTTAAATTTTGATAATTCTTTTTGGCTTTAAATGAACACGTGTCATATTACATTTAGATTTTTAAAGATTCTTAACAAAAATATAACCTTCGATTCCCATCCAGAATAATATATAATCTGGTATGTAACCAGATTATTTTTGTCCCACAAGTCCACTAGTAAATCTTATCAAGAGGCCCAATGGACTTGTATCGCTCGCCAGCTATTTAAATACTGGTATGCTAAATAGCATGACTCTGCACATTATTGATCTTAGAAGGGATATTTTATTACTCTACATCCGAGGATTGCTCATTGAGTGTTATTACTTATTTCATTCATCACAATAACTTTCAAAAATGATCTAGGTCACGAATTTAGACCCGAACGTTATAGCATTTTATCCTAAGCCTCTTGGTTTCCTCATTTACCTCAAGGTACTGGCAGTAGGTCGGTGGTTTTCTCCGGAAAATCCGGCTTTCCTCCACCACCGAACCTGACACGTCCTTAAATGACCATAGCTGTTAATAGGATGTAAAACATAAACAAACCAAAACAAACCTCTTTTTTTTAAAAGAAGTTGTTAAAATGTTCCCCTTGACCATGAAAGTCGGTAAAGTAAAACGATTTGAAATATAAGATTTATCTTAATCAAAGCATGCTGCTTGCTCAAGATCCATCACCATACGCCTCTTGGCTACCCAGAACAAGTCGTTTAAATGTTTTAAAACATTTTATTCTCTCTGACCATAAAAGTGGGCCAGGGTCATTCATTTAAACAATAAACTTGATAAACCTTTATCAAAACATGCGACTAGCTGGTATCACAAATATTTTTTGAAATTTAAAAGAAGTTATTTTAAAGTTTTAACACATTTGACCTGTTTGACATGTAAAAAACAACAAATAAAATGTCTTTCGTTAAAACAACAAACTTGATAGTTCATCATCCCAACATTCTACAGGCCAGGTTCTAGGTTATTCGGAAGAAGTTGTCTTAAAATCTTAACACACTTGACATTGAAATTGGATAAAGATTCATTCATTTAGATAGAGTTGATAACCCTCCATCCACTCATGACCCTTGGACTCTTAGTTGTCAAGAAGAAGTTAGTCAAACTTTTTAACACATTTGACCCGCGTGACCTTGAAACCCGTGTACAAACTTCACGAGCTGTAGTTTGAAACTTGACAGCCCTTCGTCCCAGCATGCCACAGCCAAGTTACAAAACCTCATGCACTTGACAAGATGCTTAGTTTTAGATTGCTTAACACAGTGGAAAAAAATAGATAAAAAAGTACAACAGCGCCGATATACAAGGACACGAGCTCAAAATGGTCACAAAAACTACAATAAGGGTTGAGGACATAAAAAACAACTGAAATAGCAATGTTATTTAGTCTTGTCAACACTATTTATTGCTGTTCTGGACAAACAAGTGAGTACAAAGGAAACCCTACCAGCTGATAATAATGAGACACGCAATGGTTTCGTCATCCTCACACTTTCGTCTTCAAAACAGATATCAAAACATTGATTTTTGGACCTTTATATTGCTTGTGATACCTGTGGAATGTACTAGTGCGAAACAGTGATCATATTAACAAGCTATTATTAGACGCAGCGAGCTATAACCGACTACAACTATCAATATTAATGGGGTATGCCATTACACATCAGCAAAGGCCGCCGTACTGTGACGTGTTTGCTACACAAGACAACACAACAAACATTTGTATAGCGTACGACATTGTTAGAAGGCCCTAAGAATCTTAATAAAAGCGCTCATTTTTAATGTTTTGGTAATTTGAAAGAGAACAGCTTTTGGGACTCTTTCTGCTATGAAATGACATGGATGCAATTATCAGTCATAAAGATCCATACGAAGCGACGACAGGAGAGCGCTTCATATGCGGCGCAATATAAATATGTAACTAGTCGTAGAATGACGCAGCATTTTATTTTATTAATCAGCGCGCACTTTACAGAAGGTGAGGTCATTATCCACAGGACAGGAGATGTAGACTGACCTTCACTGGTCAATTACTGGACATTGGTGTTCTGACCGTTGCTAATATTCATGTAAGTCGTTGACATTGCTAAGCTGTCCCGTTTCAGAAGGACGCAAAGAGATACATCTAGGAAAACGGTTTCCATGGTTACTTGCAATAGTTTATAGTGAACTTCCGGTCTACACTTGTTTAAAGTGACTTCCTGTTTATCGCTTGTTTATAGTGACCCCTGGTTTACCATATGTTTATAGTGACGTCTTGTTTTATGTTACAGTGTTTCATGTCTAGTGCTTTTGCTTTTTTGGCCGCATGAAAGATTAATCTCGGGGACACACACAATTATCTTTCTATCTAAGGGCAAGAGCCTTTTAGGAATTATACCCAGTTTAAATTTTAATTGTTGAATCGGACTAAATCAAGGAACCTGGTTCTTCAAATATACCATATGCATATTCCAGTCGCTTGAGCCATTTACCATTTTGAGTGACATCAAATTTAAGATACATCCAGTACCAACAGAAGTGCTGAACGTATCAAGGTATCAAGGTCAAGGTATCAACGTATCAAGGTCAAGGCCTTGCGATGAGATACTCTCTGATAAACAATTTTTGTTGAGTCGTATATACAGTTAATAGTTTGTTGGTGTTCATGTAGAAAATTGTCATCTCGATGTTTCAACAGTTTTAAACAAAAAGGACATATTAGATAAAGACCGGCATTTCTTTATTTCGTTCTTCGTTCTACGTTTCTTCACCAGGTGGCGAACGATGGCTGTTCTGAAGCAGGTTGCACCAGTGGACGAAACCAGACAATTGCTACTGAAGGATCTATTTTAAGGGAAGAAACATTTAACAGTAACTGTTTCCACAGATACATTGGGTTGGACCACTCAAGTGTTCATCACTTCCCGTGCCTCTGTTGCCTTCACCTTGTAAATTCGATTCCTTCTGGTATTTTCGTTTCACTAGTGCCGTTTGTATCAGGGAAGACCAAAAACACGACTCTTCAACATTTAAGATAAAAATGATTATCGACTAATAAATTAACCAACGTAATACCAAGATCGTATAATTTCTGTAAAAAAAGTGTGTGTGTGTGTGTGTGTGTGTGTGTGTGTGTGTGGATATATTTATCAAAATCTATGTGAGTCTAGGATATATGGCCGAGTATGTTGACATATTATTTCCTTTTCATGTTGGCTTTATTCCAAACTACCAAAAAGTATCAGCTGCAGGTCCAGAGAAATGAAATAGTTTAGTTCACGATATCATTTAATTGATTACTGAGATAATGACTGTAAAACCAACTATCCGAATTATAGAAACGTGGGAATAACGAAAATCTAACTGTACCACAAAATATAAATATTTTCATTTTTCCATTTCAGTCCAGTGTGGTATCAAAAGACGAACCAGAGATGAATTATTAATCTTCTCCGAAATCGATTAAAAATGTTTCGTCCCAGCAACGAGTGCCATTGACCGATGTTTACTGCGGTCCGACCGGAAGTGCGTCATCGCTAGTTGCCGTAGCCGTAGAAGGACGATACATTTGGTTTGTATACTTGCTATAAATCAGAGAGGTAACCGATAAACGCCAGTATTGTTTACATCGTTGCAGGAGGCACAGTTACTGATATATATCTTTACCTTTATTCACAGGTATCTACAGGTATTCAAAAGTAGACATCAGAAACGCATCTCTCACAGCTATCGCCGAGAGCGTGCTTGACCCCTGCATGGAATTGTTGCCTTGTTCAATTGTTACAAAAGAAAAGAATGCTACTATAAGACACTTTTCCCCCTCTCCCACTATTGACGTCTATTTAGGTGTGAGACTTTCTTAGGGAGTGAGAACAAACTTAGATTAATGTATTGGGAGTGCAAATCGTTTCTCAGGGCATTGTATTTGCAAGGTTGTGAAAAGAGATCTCCATTAAAACCCAATATATCTTTGTATGTCAGTTACAAGTCAGCATCGTCTTTGTCGCGTGGAGCTTGCTTTGACCTTTGAAAACGATTCAAACTTAAATGATAAATGGCGTTATTGACTCGCGGAAGTCATCGTATGTTCTGACTGTCCACGAGAATATAAAGCGTTCCATGTGCCCAGATACGTCCTCCTCCACTTTTGGTTAAATTTCAGTTCTTGGGTATGAGAGAACACCTTTGTTTTCATGTTTCTCGTGTAGCTGACAATTTTTCACCCGGTTAGACTCACGAACACTGAAGAATATTGAAGAAAACATTTTTGAATTCAAATTGAAATTTGGGCGTGTCTATAGTGTCAGGTTGGACTTGGAGATATGAATAGTGATTTGATGGTGTTTATTTGTATTAACGGTTTTGATAGTGGACGTAGGTAAATGATACGGACAGGTAAACTTACCTGGGTTATGTATAGGTATATGTTTACAGGTATAAACACACATCTATATACATACCTGAAATACACAGGTGCTCTGTGGTAACTGTGCATGTATACAAACACGGCGATATACATATACATACAGCCACAGGTATGCTCAGGTGTTTTCTGTATACCCAGATACACACACAGGTGAGGTTCGGGCCGCGCTCTCTCTGATCACAAGTTTACAACGGTATACCACGGACTCACCGAGAAGACGGACTACCTTCTATACCATGGAGGCAACACAGGTGATTTGAAATAATTATTTCTACATTTTTCTGCTAACGAATATTCGTTGTAGGTAGGCTGAGCTGAGACTTGAAGTCAGCAGCGAACATAAGTTAGTGATCGATCACCGTCAACTGACCAAGTCTGGCTTTGAAGCTGAGCGTTCAGTTATCAGGTTGAAGGCAGTGTAGCGTGTATGTATGAGACTCCGTGGGCTCCGTGGTGTGGGAACGGACGGGTGACACTATCTATTTAGGCAGTACAGCTTCCAATTCTAGCAATGTGTGTTGACATTCAATTTGTTCTCGATGACAAATGTGATTTTTAATTTTTGGACGTACTGTATCCGAGTGGTGAGTTGAACGCGTAGCATGTTTGTTTTTGGTACTCGTTGGTATATTGATATTTCTTGTTATTGATATATTTTATATAGTTAACGTTTTAAAATATACTGAAATGTCATTTATATTGATTTCACACTGTATCATGATGTAACACATTAAACAATAATAGGTAAGACTCCTAAATTCTCATTGATATCCTATTTTTTATAACATTTTGTTTTGGAACAAGCCTTCGAAGGCTTTAGGTCAAATACGCGTGCTTTGTAATGGTGACTGTTTAATACTAAAAAAATATAGATTACTGACGTGCGGGAATTATAGATACCGACTTATGTTTCATACTGTCACAAAGACCGGTATACAAAATACCTTGTTGGAGATCGCAAGAACAAAATCGTTTGGAATTTAAGAAGAAACTAGATACCGTATGTAAGGCCTTGTTACGACGACATACACGAGAGATTGTTTAGAAATGTTTGCTTCGCGTCAGAATAATTCGATTTGTCATTGTTACTATTGTAAGATTAATTTCATGTTACATATATAAAATATGTCTTACAGATTTTTAATATTACCGTCGTTGACTAGAAACTTGGCTAGGAATTTCTTTAACATAAATAGAATCCTAAAAAGACGGTGTATTCATGTACATATATATATATATATGTGTGTGTATTTGACAGATCAATGACTCGTATCGAACTGTGTGTATTTACTATTCTTAAAATATTCTTTGTAGATAGATTGGGCCCAGCGCTACTGGAGTCGTTTTGTCTGTTATCAAATATCATCTAACTATTCCAACTATATTTTCTTTATTTCAGGAACTTGAAATGTATATAGACAATGGCCGGTTCGCCAAACAGTGCTAGGAGTCACAGTAACGCAACAATAGACAACAGTGGTACAGCTAGCCCAGCCGCATCTATCAACGGAGACGTTTTGTCCCGAATTAATGAAAGTTACCACGAATCAAAAGCAAACCAGATCTTCCGACTTTTACAAGATCAGGAGAATCTAAACAAAGTGTTAACGTCAAAGCCTAGCTGCGTAAAGTTAGCAAAAGACGACGAAGACGAAATCGACGACAGTTTAAGCGAGGATTCTTTGAAAGCAACTGAAAAACGGCTTTCAGTCCGGCTATCGTTACATAGACAAAGGGGCGGGAGGTCGAAGTCTTCTGTGGGATTTTATCACAATGCTGAGGATATAAGTTCTGACGAAGACAACGAAAAAACCGACGAAATGGCAGAACAAGAACGTCAGATAAACACGCGGGTCAACAGACCCAAATCAAGCTATGTAAGACGAACCACGATGTGTCAGAGTTATGGTGACAGCGACGATGAGCCTCGACCGCAGGTTCGGCCAATGTCGCGTTGCGGGGTTCGAAGCGGGGACCCTCGGAGTCGTCGAATGGTACTTAAGGAAACCAACTACAATAACCAACAGGAAGTTCCCTTCAGGAATCAAGTAGACGCGGATCTCGACAAAGATTCTGTGGACGGAACAAAGAACTATGATAAATACGCGAACACACGATATGCGCCTACGACTGGTCTCATACGGCAGAGATCACGGATCAGAGGATTTTGTGACACTAGTATGGCGACCGATATGTCTGTCTCTTCATCAAGTACTGACAACATGAACGCTAAAAATAACTGCCAAATTCAGGAGGAGACGACGGTTCTTTCCATAGATCCCCCGGACTCGGCACGGGAGTCTTCACCTCTACAGAAACACAGGAGACAGCAACTGAAATCTGCACGGTCGAATAGACCGACATCTGAAAACGTGTTCTTAGTACGACAGCGGACGGAATCCCGCCTTTCAAGGGGGCCCCATACTACCACATCTAGGCCCAAATCAGAAAAAACTTTAGTTAACGCGTCAGGGAATACAAAATCTCTCTTGACTATTGACACCAGTCCAAACCAGGGCACAACATCATCAAAGACTTACCAGTCACAGCAACTCCCTCTTAACACACTAACGCAACCACAGCGGCTTCAAAGGGAAAGTTACGACCGGAAACCGCAAGCGAGACCGGTCTCGCGTAGGGCTTCTCTCCGAGCTGAAGGTTCGGGGGCCGTTAGGAGTTCAACAAAAAACATGTCTGTATATGGGGGAAGAGCACAGGCTATTGGACTAATGAAGCTACCCCCTCTGGACCCGGCCGTGAGTCAACGAGCCGAGCGAGCGCTAGTCATCCCTACCGGAGAAACGTGTGCTTAGGTAACCATGGAAACTGCAACGTACTTCCTTATTCAAATGTGCATCACGTACTTCCGGCTCATAAAGCGGGGGAGGTTTTATTGTGGACAACTTATTTGAGGACTCTTGGAGCTACTTCCGGCTTGAGATAGAGTTTTGGCGTTGTACCACATACTTTAATGACAATTTCTTTGGAGACGTGGTACAACTTACGGATTGATAAGTAAGGAAATCCCATAATATTTCCATCGAATTGATAAGTGAATAAGTCATGTATATATATGCCTCATGGTAATACTTTTCGAATCTTTTTCTGTTGTTCCATTTATTAAGTCGCCGAGGAGACATTTCTTCTTTAAAACCTGAACTGAATTGTTTGTTCTCAGTTAGTATTGCTTCTTATGACGTCAGATTCTTACTGTCAACGTTCATTGTCTTTACAGTAAAGACGATATCCACAAGGTATATATATATATATATATATATATGTATAACTTAACGGTGTGAAATTAGCATGTCTTCTTCACTGAAAGAAGTCACAGTGGATTGGTCGATATTTGTTTCACTTGGGAAAAGAATGGATTATTGAACCAAGGTTTGATAAATACAGGTACGTTCGTGGACGTTGTTCCCTTAATTTTAAAATGACCATTTAATTTTAATGGTACAAAAACAAATATGCATTGACATATTTACCTGTCTTTTGGAGGAAAAACAACAACAATTAAATGTCGAATTAAAAATATATTATTTGACTGATTATCATCGTTACTCGTTTGCTGTACTTCAAAGCAACCGACCGTGAAATTGTAACTGCTATGGTTGAGATGCGTTAGAAAGGAGGCAGTTTCTAAAACGGCAAGCGATACCTGTACATGTCAAACAGAAGCAATTCTTTGCTTTCAAATTCTTTTGTTATGATGGAAATTTAAATACTTGTTATAAAACATGTTTCCTGATTAAACATTTTAAGAAATGTATGTTTGATGAAGTTGTTCGTTATTTACTACAGAGTGTTGTTGGAATAGTTATCTCGCGTAGCTTGGCAACTTAATCGCTTTGACCCCAGCGTGACCAATTCCTTTGAGCGTATGATTAATTTGTCAATTTAAACATGATTTAAACAGAAGCTATCGATTTGGTCCTTATCTCCACGACCAGAGCCCCACATTAAACGAGAGTGTCTCGTACCCGGGCTCGGGCGGGAACGTACACCTGTACAGCTAACTAAATACAAATTGACGTATGTTTTATACCTTCTTGAACTTGCTCAGATTTGTATTTATTATTTTTTTTGCGGTTCATAATCTTAATGACGTATACTATTTGTTTTACGGTTGTGTATATATTTGTACGGAGTCCCTTTAACAAGCTATCAATGTGTATCTTGTATACCTTCTGGCCTGTCTGTTTGTAGTGTCGCCTTGATCACGAGGTCTTTGTTTACCTGCATACTCAATCGTAATAAGTGCAAAACATTTATGCATTATTTATTTGTAGACACATTAGCAATGCGAAAACACATAATTTAATGTTTAACGTCAAATTTTAACTCAAACACAGATGTGTCACATGTATGCTGTGAATAACACTTTTAACCCAAATTCAAATTACATTACAATCATTGCACAAGGAATATTATAATTAGTGAGCACGCGCTAACGACACGTAACCCTAATACATACCTTGCTCTGCGAATAAATATTCTTTGACATGTGTCACAGATAGCGTCATAGAATGGTGCGACAGACAGACGCCATAGACAACTAAGACGAGGGTAGTGCTTTTGATGTGCGCCCAAGAAACTACATTGACAGGCACACAGACACAAACCAGAAACAACAGGCGTTTTGCAACTTTGGTGTGCGTAAGAGACAGGCGCCATATAGGTAACTGTGACTAAATTGAAAGACAGGCGCCCTATAGGTATCTTTGACTTACTCCAAAGACATGCGCCATATGACATGCGCCATGCTTTTTGGTTAGTGACATTAACAGGCGTCATAGGTTTTAATAGGCGCCATGGTAAAGTGAATTGGACAGGCGCAAAAAAACAAATAGCACTACATTTCGATATTAATGATACGTGAAATATGAGAGCCAAGTTCTGGTCATCTGGAACGCGCCACTGAGAAAAACATGCACAATAGACAATTGACATGTGCATGCGCGACAGACCGTCGCCACATACAAGCAGTTATGCAGAAACAATAATGGTGGGCTTGTCCTCAGCACATCACAGGAAATAGGAATATTTCCGCCTCTATATGCACATTCGTAAGTGATTTTAAAAAGCAAACAGCACGAAACCAGACGCCATTGTTTGCATTTCATTTCCCACAAATGTCGACCGCATTTCCATCGGTGTTTGGGGAATTCAAATCGGCGCCATCAACCATTAAACATTAAAAACACGAGATCTGCTAAAACAATTTGTAAGTACATGTTCCATTTACGTCCTATTGATGGTTAGGTAATAATATGTTACCCGAAAGGCCAGGGGTGAGTTTTACTAAGCAACTTAAGTTACGATTTTATCGTAACCTTATCTTACGTTAAATCTCCGTCTTACTAAAGTTCGTATCCTAAGTTACGCGTAAAAAACCATCGTAACTTACGACAGCTTAGGGGCTACCCTAACTTACGATTTTTTCTTAAGTAATGAACTTTCTTTACTCAAATGGATTTATTTAGCGCTACAGGTTTCTTTGACGGGTGGCTTGTGAACGACAAGATCTAACTTCATCCCAGCCCATATGTTGTTGGATGATTTCTTCGCTTTTCTAAAGTACAGTATTTAAACAGACACAATTGCATTTTAATTTTGTCTTTTTTTTTTTTTTAAACGAAAATTGTTGCCATAATCCTTAGCTCCTGCTACAACAATTAATTGTATCGAGGCGTAAAAAGAAAAGGAAATGTAGATACAGTTCTCCGTGTTTGTTTTTAGGGGTCTTTAAACTGATATTGATAATCATCATATGAGAATATATTCAAACCAATCATATAAAATTAGTAATTGATTCACTGAAACCATAATACAATTACAAGTTTACATTTTTTCTCGGATATATTTAAAAGATAAGGTTAGTGCAGGCAAATTCGCCATGCACCCAAATCGCCAACCGGTGACGTAATTGTGTCATATCACGTCATATTTACAGAAGATGTGACGTAAATAACGTCACTGGAGTCATCAGCACAGGCACAGCTTTTAAACATAATGACAAGAAGCGGTATAAGAAGAAAAAACAATATTATTAATTTAAACAGTTATAAAATCGCTTGTAACATGACGACGATCTAAAACATTTGGTCTGTGCGCTGGACATCTCGTCAACTAATACGATCAATCTTACACGTACAAATTGTGGTAACATACTCTACACAGAGGAGAGGAAACAAGGGATACTTTTTGTTGAAATGAATAAATAAGTAGATAAATAAATAAATAAAAGGACATACTGTAGCAGTACAGTAAAGAAAGACCATAATGATGTTAAGGTTCAAGTAACATCTTCTACACAGCAGGCACAATAATATGTTTCTTTTTTTTAATAATCTGAATATATTTATGATGGTTGGTATTACAACTGTGTAAGTATTTAGGAGCTATATGGTACACAAACCATACGTGAGAAGGATGGTAAATCGGTACACATTTTTGATAAATAACTTTTTATATTTCTGGATCCAATTACCTACAAAAAACACACAAGACTAGCTAGTTTACTTTGATAAGATTCAGACAGTAATCACGCCAGTTATCTAGCTTTCCTTCAAATGATAGTTTCTATAGTATATGTCAGCAATGTGCGAATCCGCTGACTTGTCAGCAATCAAGAACCGCGGTTAGAATCCTGTGCGTAGAACATCTCTCAATTAATCAAAGGATGCCACGTGCACCGTCACGTTCAATGAAGCATTGCAAAAAATAGTATAATCAGCACTTTTCTAATCGTGGCAAAAGTACCTGTAACGTTGACCTTAAAGGACTTAAAGAAAAAACAATATTGTTGAAATATGGTTTGATTTTAATCATGGACTTAAATGACTGCATGTATATTCCACTACGTACATTGTATACATTATTACGGTAGTTTACTGAATTGTGCTTGAATGATAGAAGTGGCAAATCAAACTGGCGGGGAAATGTTTTTCGTAATTTTTGTTCTTAAAACAAATGAAACAGCAGTTTCCGACCCTGCCGTGAATTGTTGTTGTTGGTTGATTGTATTAAAAAAAAATAACGATCTTACGTAAACAGCATTTCAACTATCACAACCTAGAAAAGTTATATTTATTTCAATGTTAATCATTGTTAAACACACACATTTGGAGCTGTTTGTATCAAACATTGAGCAAACCACGGAATGACTGACGTCACAAATGTTGCTGCGTCACGTCATTCAGGCGTGTTTACAACAATGTTTATTTAAAGACATTTCAGTAAAATCTTCTGTATTGGTGAACGTCGTCATTTTGATACTATGCATTCTATATTCGGACGAATTATTAGCTGAAACCATTACTAATGTGACGAATTTGCCTTCACTAACATAAGCATGAGCTTGGACACAAGTTAATTGTACAGAACCGCGATTCTTACATAGATCCCCCCTCACCACGAGACGTATATATACTACACTTCTACAATCTGCATATCTCTGCCCTAACCCTTCCCAGGGTATTCACAAGAACATTTCTTTCGATTTTGTTGTTGTTGTTTATCTGAGTTGAAACGAAGTAGAATGTATGAAACAAACCCCCTCTTTTCACATCTATTTCTAATGTAGCGGCATCAATGACGTGACCTACGTATACGTCAAATGTAGGCATGCTGCCAATCTTGGCCAAAAAAAAGGCGAAACTGGCGACTGCGCTTGCGTGGTGTTTGTTACTAAGATGAATCCTACCTTCAACACAAGAGAGTTCCGAAATCTTAACTTACGAAATGTTCGTAAGTTAAGTTTACGACGAAACTTACGAACGCTTTAGTAAAACAGACACTTCGTAACTTAAGTTTAAACTTACGAAATTCGTAAGTTGGATTTTTTTGCGTAACTTAAGTTGCTTAGTAAAACTCACCCCTGGTTCTATCTCTGTTAACTGGGATGTCTTAAACATTTACTTGACAAAGTTTTGTTTATACGTCGCTATGATTTCTGCTTTATTTATATTTCACTTACCAAAGCACGAAACACATATTCATTTCCTTCAGATGGGATTTAAATATATTTCAAAAGCAATGAAGCTGATCATGAAACCTAAAATATAATTCGGTTTTTACTAAGTAGTAGGAGGTCAAAATACGTGATGAAGACTCGTGTTTCGCTACCACAATGGACAGCTGATGCGGAAGTGGGTTGGTGTTTGTCTGGGTGTTGTATCATAGCTACAGGTGTACACACTGATAACGTATTAAAACACACTATCTACTTGTTTCTACCCGACAAATGGCATGACGGAGGGCCATGAATAAATTATGTCGCAAAGTACGTTTACTTTTACGACATTTTCTGACAATTAATGTCTTGTTATTGCTCACAGTATGACGCTACCACTTTTCTCGTCCGCCATCCGTTACTGTGGTCGACACTTAACGGGGTAGATAAAGGGATGAATGTCATTCCGTCACTTATTAGCACTCTAATTGGAGAATTTGTGACGTAATCGTTGTATCCAATTATTGTAGAAATTTTAAGTTGATTGCCTATAAACGATTTTCATATTTTTTTGCTGTTTCTGGATGCTTAATAGTGACGTCTGGTTTTTTTTGTGACGTTTCATATAGACGGCCGCCACCTAACGTGGTTCAGCTCAACATTGTGATATTGATAGACATAATTGGTATTACATCACACACACACAGCAGGGTGTATTTTTTTTTCTTAATTTAATTTAATTCATTTCAGTGCATGAATAGTAACAACATGGTAACTATGCATTTTCATTTCCGACCACTCGTAGTAGATAATTTTTAAAGCGTCAACTCTTCCTCTCCTTACCATGCTTCCCAATACCAAGCCACTGAGTATATGCAGTGCTGCTTTACGTTCAAGTTGAACTTTTCCAGTTCTTTTGTAATATAAACTGGTGTGATTTGATGCAGATCAATTGGACAGGCATTTTTTCATTATCACGTTTCTATCGTTACAGACGGGTGTGGTGGTTCGACCTTCCAATTACGTGATATCATATCATGTGTGGAAAAAATTCTAGAAGTCGTGATATTGAAATCGATTACCAAGGTTCATATAAAAACAGATTAACTGAAATAGAAACTCCTAAATCAGTTCATCTAAAACTCGTCGTGAATTTGTTTTTATATTGACACGCCAGAGCCTTCATTTAATGAAAAAAATCTTTAACTGGTTTAAAAAAACTCATAATGCTCAATAATTATAACTCCTCTGAAATAGACACCGACCACATACAAGTATAACCAAACTGACACATATATGCAAAGATTGTCAGTAAAAGCTACTCAGTGCATTTAGCTATATACCATAAATCAAGATCTAAAAAAGCCCAATTGGTCGTAGCGTATTATTCTGCCGAGTTGGTCATAGGTATACCCTCTATACAAATTCTAAACATCAAAGGTAGTCGACCCGTACTTCTTATTTACCGACAACACACGGGCCGGCGATTAGCTGGAAGCTAATTTCATAATTATGATATTTGCTGAATTATCTCGTAAACATGGTATTCTTTCTACCACGTATGGTTCAAGCATACAGGTGCTGATTATTGGATGTGTCAAAAAGAGGCGACAAATTTACAGATACGTCACTTATGAAATATCTTAATAAACACGCGAGCTGTCCATACTCGGCCGTGGAACCTTTTTAACTGGGCGCAATCTACCGTACACGAATGATGTCCGCCACAGTGACATTCTAGTTTTGAACAGGCGCGTGGGACGATACTTATCAGTTTAACAGATTCAAAGTCGGTTGCTAACGGCATTCTCTGTCTGTCCATACTAATATCTGACGTAGAATATTTAAAAATGATAAAACACGAAAATAAAGGAGAAATGATATTATATAGATGTATTAGATTATCCAGAATCCTAGATTATGCGTGGGAGTATGGCAGTTTTTGATTTAAAGTTTTCGGTATCAATGTACATATTTCCTTTGTTATACCATCACGGAGTGTCAGTGTCACACGACCAGCTATATATTTACACTACTATCTACAGTTATACCAAAATAGGCTAAAATTTAACATCGATTCCTGGTGTTCGTTCTGGATATTTTCCATTGTATCTTTCAGAAACAGGAACAATGCCTTTATGAAGTGTATTTACTGTATACTCACCACATAAGGACAAAGTCAGACTTCAGAAATCGATATCAAAAACGTGATCTGAGGAGACACCAAAACGAAAGGAAAACATCATGACAAATGTTGTCATGGTCCTATAACACACATTGCTATTGATGACAACCTTTAATAAAACCCGGTAGAGCTTTATGTAACCGGACTTTATTAAGTTTGTCATCTATAGCAATGTGTGTTATAGGACCATAACAATATTTGGTAAAAAAATAATTATTCATTTTTACAATTTGATAGAGTAGTTAGGCTTAATTTAATAATTTGAGCAGTTTTTGAACAGCAAATCAAGTGCTGACAACAATGAAATTGATGACGCCACAAGAGAGATTGATGACGTTTCAATGGGAAATGTTGTTATTTAAGGATGTTAAAACTTGGAAGTATTTTTTATGTTATGGAGATATAACACAAAAAACGGAGTGTACTCTAAATAAACCGCGAAGTGAGAGTACACTCCGTTTTTTTGTGTTATAGCTCCATAATATAAAAAATATATTCAAGTCAATCCTTATAATTTAATCTACTATACACAATCCCTGTTGAAATCCACTTTTATTGATGGATTTTTTTCTCTTAGATATTGTAACGCCGCTGTATCAACCAATCAAAAGCGACGTTACAAACGGCGACGTTACAAACGGTGACGTCATTTTTAGGTTATGGACTGATAACATAATGTTTTAAGCCAATTATAATGCTTGTTACATATACCAGCAAGATTAAATTAAAGCATCATTACAATGGAATGATGTAGAGCAAATGTAAATAATGTGTGTATGACACACATATGTATTAACACTGTAATATACGACTGTATTCCTGTAGTCATTTTAAGTGATTTTGTGCATTAAATATCAGTTATAGTGAGGTGAGTTAGACGACACTAATTCATTACGTATATTGATAAAACATATATGAAACTGAAGAAATCGAACCACAGGTGATTTCATGCTACTTTGCAGTAATGAAAAGAAGGAAATAATAAAAATAATAAAAATACAAGGAGGAAATAACTTTTCGGGTATTTTTTATTTTGCACATCGTTGTAATAAATTCATTAAAATCAGCACAAAAACATTTATTTTAGGACTATCGGCCGGTGTGAATTAGTACGCACCTGTATGCTAAATAAATATTTCACCTAATCTCA
Organism: Mizuhopecten yessoensis; assembly: GCF_002113885.1. NCBI lineage: Eukaryota > Metazoa > Mollusca > Bivalvia > Pectinida > Pectinidae > Mizuhopecten > Mizuhopecten yessoensis. Next base: position 373,723 of record NW_018403528.1, on the reverse strand, counting down.
TTAATTACACCAGTAATTATCTATATTACTCACGTATCACATTAATTAATCTTTAATTAAGATTTCCTTTCATACAAGGTTTAATTAATACTTGCAACACTTACATGGCGCATGGGTTAAATTTAAAACTTTTGATACGGCGAATTAAGTTGAAAGTTCATAAAATTAATAGAAATTTCACATCTGATAAAAAATGAAAGCGCGAGCAAATGTGTCAATACAATCATTTCTAGTCCCGGTGTGGTTAACATAACACGCTAGTTTAATTTTTTATGATTTCAGATATGTATATTTGTTTTTACTTTTTGTCTTTAAAAAATACAAGCACTGTTCATTTATGTTATAGGAAGGGCACTTTTAATCCACAAACAAGTGGTTTTAAGCGATGATTTATGAACAAAGGCGATAAGCTTCTTCGTCACTCTAACCATTACGTACTTCGTCCTGAGGCCGATAAGACATTTATTGATCAATATCACAGGGATTTGTGGTCAGGAATTAATATCCTAAATGATTTATAAGAAATGTTCTTAAATTTAAAATAAAATTTAAAATTACACAGAATCCGGCATATTATTTGCGGGAAACAACTGGGGACTGTTTATTTATGCGGAACAACCGTTTTAGCTGTTTTTAAATGTAACATTTTCGGGTACAAATCCTGACGAACCTGCAAACAATTATGCAGGCGTCAAGGCTCCCCTGAAAAGCAGCATTAGATTATTAGGTCCGACCTTATTTCACAAACGAACAACTCTGGTCCACCCCGTTTCGACCGTTTAGATTGCAATAAACGAAAGCAGCCCTGATCTCACGAGGCGTCCAATGTGGATCTCCCTTAGACTCGTTTGCTTCCGTCTGTGACCATGCAGAGGACATTGGTGAACACGCTTCACTGTATTCTATGGTGGCTTATTTCTGCCATTTCATTATTTCGTTATTTCGCCCTGAAATAACGGGATTTTAAATTATAAAATGTAGTCGTTTTGTTATTTCGCGGCAAAATTTACTAAGTTAAAAATGTCGTTACTGCGCCGCAAATAATGAAACGACGATATTATATGATTTAAAATCTCGTTATTTTGCGGCGAATTAGCGAAATGGCACAAAAAAGCCTACTCAATAGTATTCGGGCTGCTGCATCCCTCTTTGAAAATCTCGATGTCTCATAGCTTCTCCGCACCCCTGGATTTCCTTATGACATCAGTCCTCATGCATTTTGTGTGAATGATTCGTGTTGACTAACCCGGTGAAAAGGTGAAAAGGAATCCAGAAGATCTCAGAAAAGTGCTTTGGAAAAATGTAGTTCATTCAGCAGCGTAACGGTAAAATTGACCAAATTTGATCTGAGATTAGCTCTGTGGTAATGTTCAATGTGCAAGTATTCCTATATTAACTTTATCTATTTAACAACAATTATGAAACAAGTTATTTCAACTTATTTTAATCACTCTTGCTGGCCCGGATGATAACGCGCGGGGGTCCTCGTGTGGCGGGAAACCGGAGTAACCGGAGAAAACCGGCAAGTGTATCCCTGTTTATCAGTCTTGTGATTGGTCAATTTTACATCATTGGAGCTAATGATACCTAACAGGAAGTGTTCGATTCTGTCACGAGAAAGTCAAAGGGTGTAAGGAAGATACATGTTTGTATAGCGATGTGTATTTTGAAGATGTGCGTTACCTACAATACCTGGGACATTCTTTTACTTTTCTGCCATTTTTTGCACTAATTCTTCTTGACAAGCAAACAATTTAAACATTTGGACTGTATGACCCTATTTGACCTCCAAACTATGATTGGTTATTAAGAATTGATCACAAAGAAATAATATTAAATTAAACAAAAAAGCAGTGAAAGTGGGTTGTGCAGATATTATTTTACACAAGCGCCTGTGTTATACAGGTCTATACACCCAGGAGGGAACTAGAAAATAAGCTCACGCCAAGTTTAACATACATCGGTACAAAGAAAATACAAGTACAAATATTGTCCTAAAATACTCTATGGTCAGTTCGGTCAATACAGCGAATCACATAATCATAATGGTCAAGAGGTGATATTTTGTTTTTCCTGACAACCCGGTGTACGGCGGCACAGTTTCCAATACGATGTGTTTAAAGTCCAGTACCTTTGTGTGTGCATTACAGAACCACAATGTTTATGTTAGAAATTCACGCGGACAAAAGCCCAAAGCGGACGATATCTATATTTGACCGACTTAAATATACTCTATAGATCCTTTTCTATGTATTGCAACGAAAATGTGCCCTGCTAGGCCTAACTAAATTAGTCAGTCATCATGCGACCTGGATATTTGGCCGATGTCCAGTGTTGACATTGGACGGTTTGGATAGCTGTACCAGGTAAAAGTATATACACACACACGTATGTAGGTTTTGTAATATATTTATCAAAAGTCCACGCTTAAAATTGCAAATGTAATAATCATAAAACGAATGAGTTGGGTGTCATCAAAACTGCTGTAATTTCATTTGAGCTGAGGTCAGTCATCGTTCATTACCTAATGATTGTGCTACAAAGACGCGATTTCTTCGTTAAGAAGGTATCTGCTTCACAAACAATCTTGTGTGTAGTTAACACTTGTTAAACTTTAAGGGACTCACGTAAACAATTTTAAAGATTTTTATTTAAAGACCGAGTGTCAATATCTTATTTTTGTATTTATGAAGGAATTTTTCTTATTCTTTTTTCAAAGCTGAAATCGATATCTTGACTTGTGGACGAAAGCCGTTAATCATCATATTGTAAATGGACAACGGGGCGTTATAACGGCAATAGTAAACATCTGACCATCGTGTAATGAACGAAATACATCCAGTATTTATTTGACCACAGTGAGAACAGAAGATTTTTCCAAAAATTGAAATAGTGAATTAGTTTTGTTAGATGTGGCAGAACCTCTGCTGTACTGGGTATTTCAACAAGTATGATTGATCTAAGACTTGTGTTAGATATGCCATTTTGTGTCTCGAGTAATGGTCAAAGTCAAAGATTGTTATTCCTTTAAATGACTGCGCTGGTGTCATAAACTGGGTTTGAATATTTGCTGTCAGGTGAGTGTTCCCTATTATTTGTAAGTACAAGCAAACACAAATTACCGATCGTTTTACAGAGTTTCAACAAATACAACCCCCTTAATGTCGGCAGCCGATCACAAACAAACATTATAAAGTCAAATACTGTCTCGGAAAGTAATACCTGAGTGTGTCAGAGAGAATAACGACCCTCCCTTTCCCAATACCTCAACATATTAAGATTGATTTGAAAACCAAGTAACATACCTACTGTACATATTGCAATATTTAAAAAATACTTTCTATCTAGACGTTAAAAGCGTGAGTGCCGGGTCTTTATTTATTGGGGACGACTTTTCGGTACACACTGGTAGAAGGAAGTGACGTAGCCGATCAGGAATGAACATACGTTTTCTGTTTTGACAGACGTCATTGGAACCCTGGTCCCATACTTGAAATGAACTCCATAGGAATGTTAATTACATATTTAGACATACTTGGCCAAGTTTTAAGTTAAACTGTAAACGAAGACTTCGTCGTCTTTATCGAACCGTTAGATAAGAAGAACGACGACACATAATGATCTATTGTAATCGAGCTCAATGTGGCATCGTATTATCATGGGAACTAGTTACTCTCTGGTACGGTTCGAAGACAACGAAATGTAAGAAGAGTATCTAACGATACACATACACGTTTTACATTGGTATTTATTTACTAAGCTTTCTATTTAAGGTTCAGAAACCATCGTCCTCCCATCAAAGGGATTAGTTATATTCTTTTGAAGGTCGAAACATTTTAATCTTCAAAAGTATCAGAAAATGAAATTTTAGATAATCAAATACTTACTGCTAATTGATATATTAATGAGTTCTGAAGCACTTTTCTGAGATCATTTTACATTTTAAGATCCTACTTTGTTCAAATTAGTGACACAAGAGAATTCAAAATCTGTTTTGACCCAGAGTCTAACATTGGGAGTTCAATACCTAGTTATATTTGCAATGTTGGAAGGACACTTATCAGTGATTGAAGAAACACGATACTAATAAACAAGCTAAAAAAAGAAAGCAAATCATCTCAAAGAGCCCAAAGAAAGAGACTTTTTTTCTCTATGTGTGGAAGGTTTATTCTAAAGAAATTTAAAGGAAAAAATAGCACACATTTGTATACGGTGTTTTTGTATGTTATAAGGTCAAATGTGGAGGGCGCGCGAACGAATACATCTGTTATTAGATCATCTGTGTCGCCTGGACGCGCGGACCTATATGTGTGTGATGAGGTCAACTGTCATGCCTAGAACTACGGTGTACGGATCTGGAAGTGTGCACTGCGGTCGGATGTCGGTTATGGACAAGCGGACGTATGAGTGAGCAATGCGGTCGGATGTCGATTATGGACGCGCGGACGTATGAGTATGCAATGCGGTCTAATATCGATTATGGACGCGCGGACGTTTGAGTGTGCAATGCGGTCTGATGTCGGTTATGGACGTGTGGACGCATGGACGTGTTAGCTAGAGTGTGATGAGGTCTTTGCCTAGACGTATAGTTTTGTAATGACCTCAGATGTCGTGTATGTACGTGCGGAAGAATAAGTGTGTAATGCGGGCGGATGTCGTGCCTGTACGCACGGAAGTATAAGTGTTTAAAACGGTCGGATGTCGTGCCTGTACGCGCGGAAGTATAAGTGTGTAATGCAGTCGGATGTCTTGCATATACGCGCGGAAGTATAATTGTGTAATGCGGTCGGATGTCGTGCATGTACGCGCGGAAGTATACGTGTGTAATTCGGTCGGATGTCGCGCCTGAACGCGCGGAACTATAAGTTTGTTATGCGGTCAGATGTTGTGCCTGTACGTGCGGAAGTATAAGTGTGTAATGCGGTCGAATGTCGTGCCTGTACCCGCGGAAGTATAAGTGTGTTATTCGGTCGGAAATATTACTTAGACGCGCGGACATATATTTGTGAAATGAGGTCAAATAAGGTACCGGGACACGAGGACGAACAGGTATAATGAGTGTGTAATACGTACGGGTGTCCCGGACAATGCCCGTACCCATACCCGCTGTAGGTATACATAGTTGAGTACGCTCCAAATCGTGGCGATGCATATCATGATTTCATATATATAACATCGAGAAACTTCTGGACATAAAACGTCAAATGTGGACAGCTTGCCAGATCAGACATCTATAAATAGATTTATATCTAAACACATGCCACGTGGCGCACACAGTTAATGACACACGGTGGCTACGTCATAAGTTGTTATCTTATGGAACCATTCCTCATACAAAGTCCTATAGACGTTACCTTGTATTAGAAATGGTTAAGTAATGACACCGCCTTTCACCCTTCGTTTTGGTGTGTTATCAATAAGTAGTTACATGGGAAAACTGACTTTACCGGATGTTAATGTGTAATTTTTCCTAGGAAAACTTTTCTTTGAATCGGCAATCACACGATGGCCATTTCTTTAAAGAAAGAGTGACACGTTTCAGAGAAATGATTGTATTAAAAATCTTCTTCATGAACAATGTCCATAATTTGCTTTCCAGGCAGATTTTATCCTGGAACACTAAGTACCTTACTTTATATGAAAGAATAAGGTTAACAGGTTGGTTCCACGATCTTTTCAAAATCGTAAACAAATTTCCATTTTGGGTCGACTGTTCTTGTAGTTGTTTTTGGGAAGGTAACTTACTATAAACACAGACTTTTCACGAATATATCATTTTCGCGTTTGTGCTTCAAACTGCATTTTTGCGAAAATTTCAAACCTCGAAACTAAGAATTATAAGTATGAATACTTTCTTTTAATGAGTCGTAACACACATTAACGAGGATTTTCGTTCACAAACAGATCCACACTGTATAAATCCATTGCAGAAATGTATCTTATATATGGGGACAATTGAATTTCCCGTTCGCCGCTCTTCATGAATTCACACCAAATGAAATACCTCGCGAATTTTATGTATTTACAGTATCACGTTTGTACGCCTGCGTGACAGATGTAACAGGTATTGTCGCATCGCATACAATAGACGACAGCACACACCAATTTAACATGGAAACACAACTTTTGGTTTTGCGATCGCTGTTTGTTTTGTCGTCCTAGTTTCCTCTATCCACATAGACGGTTTTCGTTGTATTGACGTAGTGTTATTTTACCCTTTGGATTAAGCAGGGGATAACGTAGATTAACACAATAACCGAGGTGTGGGTTACGTACGGGAAAACACCTCATCAAATATTCATGTTAGATTACGCATACAATGGTGATTCATCTATTTTGTGTGACAGTTAGCTTGTTATGTTCAAGTAACTTAGTTACAGTAACTGGAGGTCAGCGTGAGGGTTGCTATCGACGCTGCTAAAACAAGGTTTAGTTGCTACGCAAATATACAACAGCTATCAAATAACTCATCAATTTTTGACGTGACCAATAATGAAATTTTAAACGTGACTGAAATGGCATTATAAACGGCAAAACGTGTCTGGTTGCACTTCACACAGGCCACAGTATCGTGTGACGGAAAGACAAAGCATGTGACGCACCAATACCGATATACTGTGTATCATTACATTTTTCGCGAGTTCCTATCTTTTTAATCCTGTTTCATACGTATTTGTGAGTGTTAGAATTTGGGAAAGGAACATAAACAAATTATTTATTTTGTAGCAATGTTTGTGAATGTATTTATTTAAGACATTAGAAATAGCGATATAATCTTTTCGGGATTTTTACACGAAACAGGAATTATTCTGGTGACTGTAAATTACTTAATTTACGAGAATACGTATTTTTGTGATCTACCTGGGGACACAGAAGTGACCAAAATATATTTGCTGCACCCATTGCACCGAATGAGGTATTTTTTATTTTCTATCTACATTGCAACCATTTAATTTCTCAGTACCTTTCATGGCAATACCTCACTTTCGGTCTGAGTGCTGAACGTTAGCCCTAGTGAGCGAGGCACTAGACTCTGTTCCTCACGCCGGGATATTCCAAAGTCCTTTACATGGTAGTTGTTAGGGTATTTGCAACCACTGGTTAAACCGTCGTAAGTATGTGACCGGATAGAATACTGTAATAGATTTCCTTTTGACATGGTATTTCAGTTAGGTAGCACTCTAGATCCGTTGACATCATATCGGCGCTATCACAAGGAGACAAATACACCAACATACCGCCAACAGCAGACATACACACATGCACGTATACATTGCATACATAACGGCAAGTCCTTCAATGACATTTGTTGTTAATAGCACTTTCAACCATATAACATATTTTTATTTACTTTGATACGTCCCGGTCTGAGAGCAGAACCCATTGCCTTCCTCTCTTGGGCGAACGTTCAACACCCAACATCGGGCAACTTTCAGCTACTAAACTCAATGCATATCCAGGCTCTGCATACATGATGAAATTGATATTAACCTGCTAACCCATTGCGATATGTGCCTTTTTCTGTCACTTCTCGATTCCTTCTGCTTCATAATGGCTTTCCTGGCACTTCCGGTTCGTTCTTTAAAAAAAAGGATCGGAAGTTGTATTTACTGTTTAAAGTGAGAGAGCGTAAAACGAGTAGCCCATTAGTTCAATATATCAAAGTTATACTACTTAGCATATTAATATTCTTAATCAATAAAATCATAGGTGCAATGATTTTTCTTTGTGTCATTTGGGAAAACTTGGTCTGTTTAAAGAATACCAAAAGTCAAGGTCAATCGTTGCAGTATTGTTTATTCAGATACTGCGCAAAGGCGATGTATGTACAATTAGTGGAAGGAATGTATTCCCGAGTATCAAAACTTGTCGCATGAGTACCGGAGTACAGCTGTCGTATCATCTTCCATTGTTCAACCTTCCAACTTACAGCATGTTTGGCAAATACCTTTGAATCTGCTTTGTCATCAGATGTGCATTGCGTACCGTGTAGCGGTCACATCACAATACATAACAGCGAACATCTGACACGGAATACGGCCACGCTGGGACGAGTTCTTGGTGCAGTGGAATGTCGAGTCATGAGATAGGTAATTTTAGCCAGTCCTAATTCAACAGACAAAGGCCTTTTAATTGAACTGACAGACTGTATCCCATCAAACTCATAGTTCTATAGCCCATGGCGTACCAACATAATGTTTCGTGTCCAAAGCATGCTCTTATCAAAAGATATTGATATATTCGTTTGTCAACAGTTTCTGTAAGAATTCTAATACCTATTTTTGTGATGTCCATTGTCTTGTTTACATTGTAATTAAGGTCGGTCATCCATTGTACTCTGCACTGGTTGACTTATCACACGCGAAGGTAGGCTTTGGAACTGTCCGGCGTTACCCCAGTTTAACCCCCCTCAAATAATCACACGATTCATATTTCAGTAGATAACTGTATTTTTAAACCAACGATCTTCAACATTTGATTATTTATTGATTTAAGTATGTGTTTATATATTAAGGTTAGTTGTTACGGGTCAGGTATTTTCATTGCTTACTTTTAACTCGATCACTTTATTAAAGGGGGATGAAATCTATGCTAACACCGAATTTCCAATAATCTTAGTGACGACATACCCTTCGAAACAATAACAACTGTTTTGTTATGCATTGCCAACTATTTTCGTATCTCAAAGACATGATCTAAACAAAACGTAACATTCCTTCAAAGCCAAACGGGAAGGATCCGTTGGTCCTTGGATATGTTTACATAGAAATTATTCAATACAAACTTTACTGATAGAATGATACCTTAAGAAGCTAGAACGGCAATATATAATAGAATATAGAGTGAACATTTAATAGAATTTTTATGAAGTATTTGTTTTCATTTATATAAGAGCAAAATTTAAATCAAATGAAAGTGAAGCTCCAAGCCAATTGAATGAAGTGGAAACGTTGCTAATGGGAATTCCGATAATCAAGCCAAACTCCGGGACGCTTCTTTTCGGATTGGGACTTAAATGGAATCAAATAAAAATGATTGATATAATATGATAAATCGTATTCAAAAATTAATCAACGGGAGACAACACATTTAACATTAGTAATTAATAATTAATTAATCTGAATTTAATCAAGGGAAATCACTCTGCCAGCCTGTCTTATTACAACTCATAACAAAATATATGTTACTGAACTATACCGTGAACAAATCTTTCTTATAATTAACACTGTACTATTAGGTACATATGAAACAGATAGAAACACGAATAATAAGTAATTCAGTCATATGCAAATTTAAAGTTTAATATAATTAAATGACAATGATTCATTTTTGTAAAAAAAAAATAAAAAAAAATCAGATTAACATTTGCGAACTCATATCAAGCCTAGATCGTACAATGAACGTGCACTTTGAAATTCGCTTGTGACCATATTGCATTTCATTTCTTCTTATGTCCAGTGGGACCAATAACTTTGATAGGCAGTCAAATCAATGCTTCGTTTCGGCAGTGAACACAAAGCAACATTTACATTTCTATTCATGAATATATCTTTCCCAATGTATTCAATCAATCTTATTCACCCCAAAATCCGACTACCGGTAATAAAAAAATATCCTGTTTGTACGATTCCATCTACTTTTTCAACAGAGAAAGCCCTGAATCAAACAGCCACAAAGAAATCTACATGACTACATTACACACATATATATTTATAGACATTAATTCTGTATAGATCTAAATGTTGGCATTAACGTAACTTTAAATTCTAGAATGAAAAGATACCGACCATAAACTGTCCGTTCCCAGACGTCAATTGTGAAATTTATATAGCTGTTGCCCAGATTTGCCGGTTGGCATTCATTGGAATCCGTCATATCCTAGATTAGCTATAAAAGATTTGAAAAGCGTGTAAAGGTTGCTACAGTTGTCGGTATGACTCACGTGACAATCTATAAGATACTGTTTGGCCTGACGTTAAGTTCTCGCAGTTTTATCTCCTCTGTAGACACTACTGTACGACTACCGGTTTTTGTATCTACACGGATTACTATTAGCCCTTTAATTTCGGGCCAGATAACGGATTCTAACATTTGACATTTTATCTTTTATTTGTTTTCAAACTAAACCAGTATTCTATGTAACTGCCGGCAAGACTATTATTTTGTTAAGAAAAAAAACTTATAAATGCTTTAAATAAATTGCCGCATACATTTTACCCATTCAGAAAATAAAATCAGAATAGACCTGATGTATCCCTAAAACATCATCATATCAGACAAACCCTCTGTAAAGGAGACATTGAAGAGACAAAAGCTGTTTTCCGGTTTTTCACATTTTTACTCTGCTTTTGGAACATTGGAAAAACCAAAATGGATCTATTCCGCCTTCCCCTTTTCTAAAACTGCAATCTGTTCGTACATTTGATGTAAAATGTCACCACTACAAATCATTTAGCTTTTCTCAGCAGCAACAGATACAACATTGTCGTACTCATCATATTGTAAGCTTGTGTCGGCTACCTCAGTCATTGGATTCTCTGACAAGTTGAGAGCTCTTTAACATCAATATACAACACCTTTTCAGATCCATCATACATAGATAACAAGAAATGCGGCAAAAGCAACACGTCCTAAACTTCGTTTTGGGGTACCTTGATATCAATAGAGTAGAGCAACAATACGTAGGCCATATGACTATGGGTGTCAGGGAGATACACTTAAAAAGAAAACCAAAGACGACTCACTATTTAATAGTTGGCTCCTCAAGTGTTGTAGGAATTCACTTTGGTCTCTTTCACGTCCCCATCGCAGATGGCACAGACAAAAATCAGATATATGATGTTATCTTTAGAAATGACTGTTTATCCTATGGTTCCGTGTCTAGGTATGTATTTAATGGTTTAAGGTGCGTTTTTATTCATGTTAGAATGTGATTGACTGCACTAACGATTCACTAACTAAAGTTTGCAAAGTCTCGGACCTTTAATAATTACCACAGAATAGTATTCGTTGAAAGTTTCGGGCGCCTCTCTTTCTTACTCTCACCGATGAACAATGTGTAGATTATTTTTCTGAACGACACTTTTATAGTCATTCAAAATGGATATAAGAATCTACAGAAATTTTCCTCAGCAGCAGAATTGAAGCCCAGGATTTTCAACGAGAAATATTTTATGAAATTCACTATTTTGTTTATATTTCTACGTTCACATGACTCATACAGATATAGAGACACAGCATACAGAATTTTAGTATCGTATTAGAGAAGAAGCGAAAATAGTGTCCACCTCACAATAAATATTTTTTATCTGTATTAAAGATTCACATTTGACATTTTAATGTTTGAATCCTCTCTGTTTCTGATGTAGTTCCCTCTTTCCTAAGTAATCCTCTTTTTATCTCCAGCTAAGGTTTAACCAAAGTTCCTTAGCTTAAGAAGAAAGTGTTGCTTTCATTTGAGCAAGGCTTTCCCTATGGGGTAATGTAAACCAGGAAAAATGATCTTAGTTTTAATGTATCATAATTCGTAACTCCCAACCTTACATTAACGAGTAGGATTTTATTAATTCGCGCTGTGTCATTTTACTACAAAGTAGATACCCTTACTCTGAACCGTCGTAAGTGTCGAACGATAATCTATTTGTTGCTAAGATAAAAAAACCCAACATAAACAAACAAATAAAATATTCTAGAAGTACACATATCTCCTTTTCCATGTCCCGATCTCTGCTTCAGTCACATGACCTAATACCATTTTATAAAACTAATTACTCATAATACTCTCACAGTAATATTCTTAAATGGGCGTGATAACACATACACGTACCAATTAAACTTTAAAAATAAACTCATTTTTCATTTTTAAAGTACATAGGCACAAATTGAAAATGCCTTTAGCTTAATATAGCAAGCTACACCCACGCCATATTTGAGTGATCCTATTGATATTCGAGTGATCCTAAAATACCGATTCTATAGGAATGTATATGTAACGTAAATTAAAAGGTGAAAAACGATATCATTAAATAAACCACAAATGTTCATAATTTAGCCATATTTTTAATGAAGTATTGTGACACTTTTAAATAAAAATACTTATGATTTTTAAGAAAGGTAACTATTGGTATTGTAGGCAGGTGAATGTTAACTCCGTTAAAACAAATGTAAAAAAATAATTGTTTATTTGAAGAAAATGATATTTTTCAAGTGCTCAAATCGTATTTCTTGTATTTGCCATATTTATCGCTAAGGCAATATTTACACAAATTAGCACCATTTACAGCCGACTCAACAGTAGTCAGGCATGGTCTGTTGTTACCAGACACTTTATTTTGTTATTCCCTTTGTGACGTCTGTTTGTTAGCAATTTGCACCGAATGGACCCTCTCCTTTATGGCCCACGAGGAAAACTACAAAACTATAAACATTTATTGGTATATAGCTTTTTTAAAGTATCATACGCTCAAAAATGTCACCGGTAGCACACACTTTAAAGTATGTTGCCCTTATGTTGTGTTGTCAACGACAAACAAACACGTTAATGCGTGCAGGGAATTTCCGTATGTTATGTAATCGAACGCACCTGTTATAAATAATTAATTGTCACTCAATTCTGAGCCAAATAAACTTTCATAACAAGCTTCTGTGAACACCCTAGAACACGAAATGACGTCATGCACGTATAAGGCATCGTGATATGTCAACGTTCTAAATTCCGTGCAAAAGCATCACGCTTGAATACAGTGATTAATTATGAATTATAGCGAAAAGCGCTTACGTATCATTACTGCTAAAATGAATACTTGTACAGTATATATGTCTATTTGTGTTTTATTCTTATTATTTCTCCTATCTGTGCCTTATTGTTAGAAACAGATATATTTGAAAGATGTACAGACCCTTGCTGTGTATTATTTGTCCAAAATTATTGGCGATTAATTATTCTCGTTATTAAACTATGACGAACTTACGTATAGTGCTCACTGCACAAAACAGTTATTGCCAGGGGTAAACCTCCTGTACGATGATCAACATCTCTGAATCTTACCAAAGAAGTGTATATTGTTATACAGTGTATGTTGTCTTTACGTTCGTAAAGTAATATATAAACAGAATCGTTAGGAACCTACTTAAACAATACTATGTGATCCCATTTGATTTGGCATCGAGAACCTTTTGATCCTGGGATCAGTTTTCCGACACAGATATAGGAATCAACGAATAGTGTTCATATGCTGAACAGGTTAACCTCCCATTGGAGAAACACCAAACCCGGAAGTTGGAGAACCTCCTGTGTAATGTTAAAAACTGAATACCAACAACCGGACTCGTTCATAATTAGGAATCTTGAATGCTTGGTATAATGCTTGTTTGTCAAATATATCTTGTTTTCGACAACGGGTTGTAGTAATGATTGCATTTATAAAGAAACAATTAAATTCATCTTTGTATTTGCATTTCAATTCACAATTGTTCGTTATCGTACATCAGAACATTTTATTTGTGTCCACATTTTATTGGGCAAGCGTGATCAAAAGAAATACGACTAACAAACTCAAAATGTCATGCACTGATGACACAGACATTGGGAATCAACTTTTGTTACCAAGGTGATGTTACGTCATCAATTCAAAATTCTTAATTTCTGTACATATTTTGCAATGAGTGCACAAGGATAACTCGGTGCAAACATGATTAAGTCACGGAAGTCGATCAAGTATCAATTAAAATGTATCAATAAGCATTACATCGTGAAACGCACACTTAATAACATGTATTAAATCTGTTTTAAGCTACATTTTCACAAAAAATTGAGATTGATTGGCAGATGATTTCAAAGAAAGACCGGATTAAAATGAGGCACATAACACCACAATCGCCACGTCATTTAAGATTAGGAGTCGAACCATCACGCAACCTAACACTGTGACTTGAACTGGTCTATACATGATTATAGATTGCAACAGATGTTTGTATAATTTATCTAGATGTAGTTCAAATGTGTGTTATTTGAAATCAAAATTCACATTATTCAAAAACAAATTATTAGGCAAAATATAATACAGGTGCTACTCTCAAAAAGAATACCTACAATAACCTTTTTTTGAAGTTCAGCAAACTTGCTATAAACTTAAAATTTCGAATAAAAGCAACATTTTCTTGCTAGCAGTATGATGCTTTAAAATATTTCTCTCCGACAACACAACAGATGTGTGCATCTACTTTTGCCAGTTATATATAGGACGTATAAATATAAAAAACACAGTTATAAATGTTTCCCATACTTGATTTCAGTTTATCATGATGGAGACTGGTTAATAATAGGAAGAATACATTTATGTAAATCTAGGTCAAATCCAAGTACTTTCACGTCCCCATAGTGAGACTCGACCTTCATATCACACAAAGTAACAGCATACTTTGGGTAGTGACAACAAAACGTTAAGACAGCACAACAAACACAAACAGTGATCGTCATATATAACATAGAAGTTTACTATTTTCCGATGAGATCCATTGTTGTTATCAACCTGTGTCACACAAAACCTTCTGTTGTAACATGATCTGTCAGTGGACGACATCTATCACTGAAACATCACCTTTAACGCCGAATGAACGACATGCAAACACAGCAGGAGGGGAAACAGGGATCCGTTCTTACCACGATAACCCATTGCGTTTAAAGTCCGTCTTTCACCGAGATTACCTGGTCGGGTAAACTATAAGAAAGTAAGATTAAGTTGAGTAAATGAAAGATTCCGCAATAATCCCTGTTTGTTTACGTTGGGTATCCTATTTAGGGGAGGTATATCTGCATCAAGGACGTTATTTGATTCAACAAAAGATTCAGGTTGAGATGTAAGATTGACCAATATCTCATTTCTATCTAAAGTGTCAATGGGATATAGGTAGGATTACCCGCATTATCAATCAAACATTGTTCTTCACGTAGGCAGTTTAAACAATGTTTTTTTTCAGACAAAGAAAATGCTGTTAGAAATTGTAATGGATTACTATTCTTTTAAGCAGAGTAAATAAAAGCATGTTATGGTTTTTGACTGCCATCACCTAGTCCAAACAAGATATTGAAATCGGTATAAGTTGCATTATTATCACAATGTTAGAACGCGTATCTAACGAACTTCACCGTTTTTAGCTTGCCAATTCGAAAAATATGGGGNATGTAACAGTTTTGAACATTTTTGTGCTGTGTTGGAACACTAAACTCAGAAGGTTGTCAACTATTACAATTTATATGGAGAGTACGTGATGTGCTGTGCCATATTTTCAAATTTTGTGTGTTTATAAACAGGTTAACTTTTTCACGCCCTCCATAAGTATTTTGAAAAAGATTGTCACAGAAATAGTAAGGAAGACATATCTTAGGTAAAATACATGTTTTGAATATGTGTAGGAAATGGTAGGTAAACTCTTTGAATTTTTATCGGTTACTTTGCAAGATAAAACCGACGTAACTTTCAACATATGGAGATGAAGATGACGATGAGAAACCTGTTTCATGCCTCTGGACACTTACAAAGTTGAACGTGAGAAATTGTCGGAAAGGTTGTAGGGATGGAAGGCCATTCTTTCTATCAGGTTTAATTAACTAAATATTCCGAACATCTTTGATGGTAATACAAAGTTCATTTGTTTTTTCAGAATCGTCATATTCAAAATACTTCCAATAAGCTTAACAAAGATATACTTTAGTTTGTTGGGTTCATTTAAATGCATTTTCTCGATGAAAACATATCGCTGACATGAACATGCTTACATTACGAAAACTTATTATGAAAGCTTCCTAAAACATATAACCATAACGGTTTGTTTTAATCTTTAATGCGGTCACATGGTTCCAACAAAAGAGACCGAAAAGGATCTTAGTCCATTCAGCTATGACTGCAAAGTGGGACAACCGGATTAGTCATTGCTGTATACCAGGGAAACTGGACTGCTGATGGCTATATTAACGAGGCTCGAAAGTTTCACAAACGTTCTGGTAGTGACTGTATCAACACTGCTTGACCATAAATGTTTAAGTCAACGTCCTTATCGTGAAACTAACCAATCTTTAGTCAACTAAATGCGTGATATTTTCTAGGACACAGGGATTACTTTTTCCTAGTTAGAACCAAGCCGCAGGTTGTTTCTGCTTCACATCCAGCTAATTTCGTAGTCCACACATAACGGGGTGGTATTAATGAAAAATATCTAAATCATATTTTTATTGATTTTTACCTGCAGATCAATCACCCTTATCACAAGATTTCCATCTCGACATAGGATATTTTCTCCCGGAGATAACAATCTACGACGGTGTCATTCACGCCATAGATCAATTCATCATAAAATAATATACCGAAATCATTGACACGTGCTTATCATCGACGTTTATTGAAAAATGAAACTGATATACCAGGCAGTGTATCGTTGTTAAACGACAACGCCCGCTGCCAATCACACAATGACGTCACTGAAATGTAACATGACTTCCGGCTTTCCCGTAATGCTGCAGCACACGAAGTAGTGGGGAAGGACGGACACAAGGCCTTAATGCGTCATAGTATCAGACAGTTTACATTTGTATGATAGCATTTGGAATGATAAATTAAATGATACAAGAGTGAAACAGTCTAAACATAAAAATCCTATAGAAAAGTCCATTTTCTCTTGATGTTGATTTTGCACTTTGTTACAGGTTCTGTGACTGGTAAGTAGTAGCACATGTGACCCAAACAACAGCTCATGTCTCTGGTCACTTCCCGTCGCTACGGCCGCTCATGTGGTAAGTACATTTTCCCCCGTTCATACTTGAAAAAATCCAGATTCAATCCCTATATGATTAACAAATATTTACATGATGGTTGTTTGCTACCATTTTGTCTGCCATATGAGCTGTATTATTTGATTATGACAACAGGAGCAGAGGGGAATAAGAGTTGAAAAAAGAAACGCCTAGATTTATATAATCGTCATGATATAAATATTTTGCTTGATATTTGAACTTTGAATCGTATAAAATTATAAATTAAGTAACCGTCTAATTCTACACCCTTGAGAAAATGAACATTGTCAAGTGCACGAAGGCAATACCAGACTTCCTGTTTTGGTGCCTTGGTTGTATGGCCAGAATTAAGAGAATATAAATGTTTTTGGTCAGAGTATCTTTTGGCTAAATCTGACCGAGTCTCGTGATGAACAGATCATATTTCAATTAACGTCTTCATGTAACTGATATGTAAATAGCCAAATTAACTTTCTAGTTTTACTTGCTTTTCTTTGAGATGACTAGAGTTATTATGACCACAGAAAGTCATATAAACGAGTGTGGTTAAAGCAATGTATTGTTATAGGAAAAAGCGACAGATATTATTTAATATATTGTATAAAGTTGTACACAATAACACATATACCATAGACATATACAGCTTAGTCAAATAGTTAGTTATGATGGCGACTTACTGTATACCAGGCAAATTTCGCCCTCTCAAATATTCGCCCTTTTTCGATAAAATCCATATTCACTCAGTGTAATTGTGCCCTATAAAGCGCATGTTGTGTACTAAAAGTCGCTGTGATGATAAATTCGCCCTCAATGGGGAGGGCGAAGCAGGTGAACGTTTAACGGCGGGGAACATTTCCCTGGTATACAGTATTCCTCTCACATGCTAACAAATGCTAACAGCCTTATTAAAAGAACAAACTGTTGAGCAAGTACGGTAACCTTAGATAATCAACTTTCCACTTTGAATATGAAAACATATCTTCATATTTTCATTTACGAACATTTACAAAAACATCATTGTACAAATATATTAAACCAATAACTTAAAACGCTGGCATTTGAATTTGAATTTGAATGAAATTGGATTTCCTGTCTAAATCATACAGTAATTGCTTGGTATTGATAGTAAAATTGATCAGGAAGAATGGTGTCCGCCTCCTCATGACAGGAAAGTGACGTATATAGCAGTACAGAGGCCACATTGCATAGTTTTGCGACAAACATGATTACTCCGTTGATGTGCCGAACTAACCTCAATAGAACATTTACCTTCATAGTCCACGTGACTAAATTCTTGTGTTAGAATTCTTTATCCAGTGGTACAAATCGATTCAGCAAGTTTATTTGCCTTTCAGAGTAACAAACAGCCTGTTTCTATTAGTTTGGGCCTTGGAGTTAAACGGTCGATATTATTTTTTTCAACAGGTATAGTTTTTGACCTTCATCACACCTAAGGGCACAAAGACCTCAAAGGCTACATACCATTGTATTGTATTGTTATGTAAATATGAGCGTCCTTGTTGATGGGTTTGGGTGGCTTCAATACGTCAAACATCAGGAGTATCGGGGCTAAGTTACTCAGTCCGATATTAACATATACGTGTTACACTCAGCAAGGTCATCCACATCAGTACCTTACTGTTGCTGAATGTTGTTGTTGCTGCTGCTGCTGATTTATATAAATATGAAATATAGCTCAGGTTATTCAATGGTTTCCCGTTGAACACACTTCACGAGTATGGTAGGATATATGTATTTTTCACGTTGATATTTCATCATTTAGCTTTGTACACACCATGGAACTTATCTTTTGATTGATACTTTATATATATATATTTTTTTTAAATGGTAAATACAAAATGTATCTTTCTTTTGAACTGTAGGCCACAGTTCTCGGTCACAACTGATTAGGGGGAAGTGTAAAACTTCTGAATCAATATGTCATTAAATATAGATCCTCATTTAAAATAATAAAGTTTCAGAATATATATTAATCATAATATAAAAGTTTTTTCATATCAAATCATCCTGAGACGTATAAATTCATTTTTAAACAAAAGAAATCAATATCGCGTGTCCATTAATACGAATGAGACTTTATTATAATACAGGCATGTGCTTATATAATGGTTTGTTTATCTTCTTAAGCTAGATGTTAAACATTTCAATAACATTTAGATTTGTGTTCATATTATTGATAAGCACATTAAAATTAATATGGTTTTATTAAATCAAAACGGCAATAAGCCAAGGCGTGATAACTTTTCCGGGGATATTTCCTCAACGATCAACTACATGTTAGACAAAGGAGAGCTTTCAGCAACCGAGTGATCGACGTTTGGAATAGATTGGCCAACGATTTGTACCAACTGAAAACATCAGAAGAAGTCTGAACAAGAATTGAAAGATCATCCCTTCCCAATTTATTTAGTTTCCATATTTTCCGACATATCTACTCTTTCCTGTAGGCGACGGACCAAAAGGCATCGTAAGCTAGCCCGTTGTTAATAATGCAAGCGTATAATAGTGTCTGAGGTTTGGTATATCAGTTTGATTGTCGCATAAGTGGTTTGTGACATCATCAATGGACGCATTCGACATATTACACTAACTGTTTTGTGGCCCAATCCTCAGTGCACACCGTCGTCATATGACCTTAGCTGTTTTGTGACCCCATCATCAGTAGACACCGTCGTCATATGACCTTAGCTGGTGTTGACACAATCATCAGTACACACAGTCGTCATATGACCTTACCGGGTGTGTGACCAAATCATCAGTTCACACTGTCGTCATATGACCTTAGCTGGTGTGTGACCCAATCATCAGTAGACACCGTCGTCATATGACCTCAGCTGTTGTGTGGCTCCATCATCAGTAGACACCGTTGTCATATGACATTAGCTGTTGTGTGACCCCATCATCAGTAGACACCGTCGTCATATCAGTGTCATATGACATTAGCTGTTGAGTGACCCCATCATCATAGACACTGTCGTCATATGACGTTAGCTGTTGTGTGACCAAATAATCAGTACACACCGTCGTCATATGACCTCAGCTGTTGTGTGGCTCCATCATCAGAAGACACCGTTGTCATATGACATTAGCTGTTGAGTGACCCCATCATCATTAGACACCGTCGTCATATCAGTGTCATATGACATTAGCTGTTGTGTGACTCAATCATCAGTACACACTATCGTCATATGACCTTTCCGGATTGTGTGCCCAATCGTCAGTACACACTGTCGTCATATGACCTTAGCTGTTGTGTGACTCAATCATCAGTACACACTATCGTCATATGACCTTACCGGATGTGTGACCCAATCGTCAGTACACACTGTCGACATATGACCTTAGCTGTTGTGTGACCAAATAATCAGTACACACCGTCGTCATATGACCTTAGCTGGTGTGTGACCCCTTCATCAGTAGACACCGTCGTCATATGACCTTAGCTGGTGTGTGACCCAATCGTCATTACACAATGTCGTCATATGACCTTACCTGTTGTTAGACCCCATCATCAGTACACACTGTCGTCATATGACCTTACCTGTTGTTAGACCCCATCATCAGTACACACCGTCGTCATATGACCTTAGCTGTTGTATGACTCAATCATGAGTACACACTGTCGTCATCTGACCTTACCGGGTGTGTGACCCAATCTTCAGTACACACCGTCGTCATATGACCTTAGCTGGTGTGTGACCCAATCGTCAGTACGCACTGTCGTCATATGACCTTAGCTGTTGTGTGACCCCATCATCAGTACACACCGTCGTCATATGACCTTACCTGTTGTTAGACCCCATCATCAGTACACACCGTCGTCATATGACCTTATCTGTTGTTAGACCCCATCATCAGTACACACTGTCGTCATATGACCTTACCTGTTGTTAGACCCATCATCAGTACACACGGTCGTCATATGACCTTAGCTGTCGTGTGACCCACTCATCAGTACACACAGTCGTCATATGACCTTAGCTGGTGTGTGACCCATTCATCAGTTAACACCGTCGTCATATGACCTTAGCTGATGTGTGACCCCTTCATCAGTAGATACCGTCGTCATATGACCTTAGCTGGTGTGTGACCCCTTCATCAGTGGACACCGTCGTCATTTGACCTTAGCTGGTGTGTGACCATTCATCAGTTAACACCGTCGTCATATGACCTTAGTAGACACCGTCGTCATATGACCTTAGCTGGTGTGTGACCCCTTAATCAGTAGACACCGTCGTCATATGACCTTAGCTGTTGTGTGACCCCTTCATCAGTAGACACCGTCGTCATTTGACCTTAGCTGGTGTGTGACCAAATCATCAGTAGATACCGTCGTCATATGACCTTAGCTGGTGTTGACACAATCATCAGTACACACTGTCGTCATATGACCTTAAATGTTGTGTGGCCCCATCATCAGTAGACACCGTCGTCATATGACCTTAGCTGGTGTGTTACCCCAACATCAGACACACCGTCGTCATATCAGCTTAGCTGTAGTGTGACCCAATCTTCAGTAGACACCGTCGTCATATGACTTAGCTGGTGTGTGACCCCATCATTAGTGGACACCATCGTCATATGACTTAAGTTTTTGTGTGGGCCCATCATTATTGGAAATAGCCGTTATATGGCCTGAGCTGAAGTCATTAGACCTGATCTGTTGACGAGACGAAAAACACATATCAAACAAGGACATATTCGCGTTGTCCCCCAGGCTCGTGCATCAGCCTGCATAATAGATCAGGGTGCCACACACAATTTACACCTGATTTACGTTTGTTTTGAGTGAGTGGCAGTAATCTTGGGCATGTCACGATTAGATGGTTCTTACCAGAGGGTTACCTAGAGGCCATACCTTTAAAGTATTGTTAAACATCTATCTAATCCTTTCTGCCATCAGAACCATCAATGCGCGATCTGCACGTAAATGATACGTAGCAAAAGGATTAACTAAGGAGGCAGGCGACAATATAAGCTATAGATAACCAATGGAAGCCGGTGGAATTTATTGCTGGGATTATGTGCGCGAGGGACCGTATTAGCGACCTCTGGCGACAGTCAAACGCGATCGGAAGACCTAACGACAGCATAAATACGGCTTTAAATGCACGTGAATTATGAGTGGATAGCAGTAGTAATGGCCTTTCACTGGGCACCCACGTATAATGTTCTTTACTGCGGATTCTGGAAAAAACGACGAGTAAATCTGAAACACTTATTTCCCTGCAAAATGATCGACTGTGCGTGCAAATTTCCCAAGATATGCTATTTTATAAAATCCTTAAGCATGGCCATCAAGATTACTTTTAAGTGCACAAATGGAATTTCTTTCAATTTTCATGAGATTACTTTTCTAGATAAAGCCTTTCAAGTTCTTTACCATAATTAAAAAAAAAGAATCATTTCTTTATTTTAGATGATAGCTAAAAACATTATGTCTACTTTAAGGTATTGAAAGTTTAAACACTATTTTTATATTTATCTGTAAAAATAATAAAACGTTTGATTACCACATGCAAAGAAACTCTGTCACATGATGGAGGAATAAAGTAAAAGAAGAAATGTCTAATTGTCAAGTGTGTAAAGTTCGGGGATCTATGGTTTGTTTTAAGTTTATATTTATAGTATTTCGAAAGGTGTTTCCTACCCTGACTGAAACTAAGATGTCAGCCTATGCTAGCAATTCGATATTATGAAATACACAGAGTCCCTAAGCTCCTTGTTGTACATTCAACGAATATCAATTTGTTCGTTTTTTCTTGACTCGCAGCTGCTTGCCCCCCTTTTACAAAGCAAAAACCTTTTTACAGCATAATTCTTTTTCATTATGATATTTAGTTTCTAAAATAAACAGCTGCACGACAGGGTTATAATCTTTGTACCTCCTGATTATGAAAGTAGGAGCTTATCTTCCATGTTATCGGTCAAGGAAGTTGTTGAGTAAAAAGTTTTTCACAAACATTATCAGGGATCATTTGATCATATTTTTACTCATAAAAAGGGACATAACTTTTAAGTGTTTCTGCATTAATGTAGACAAAATGACAAAATAATTGTTCGAGACCAGTGTATACAATAGATCAAAGGTAAAGCTTAGTATCTTAACATTGCGGTGTCGTCTTCATCACCAACTTGTCCCTTTTATTACGTTTGATCGCTCTTTATATGGCTAGGAAGTTAGGCAATACTAATTATTTATAGATATGCTGAATACAGACATTGTTTACATACAGACTGTAACCTTCAAATACATATTCAATAAGTAGCCGTATTGTAAGTAATGTCTTGAAATTTAAATATATATGTCTGAAAATAAATAAATATAATTCTGTAAATATATTTAGCAATTTCTGTATCTATTTTTGGATAGTTATTTGTCAGTGGAAGGTTGCGCATGTGGTGACGTCACGCTTGTCAGTACGGTTATGGTGCCACACACAAATAGGACTAAAGTCTCGTTCAGAAATAATAGAAATAGACAAACTCGTTCTGAGAGACAGGATATTTGATTGTTTATTTTTAATTACATGATTTATTTCCTGAATGCAACCAATCAATTAACGATCTAAGGTCTATAAAACGGGTGCCGATTTTTTAAATTTAGAATATCGTGTATGTATCTATTTTTGATTGAAGATAAGATAAAAAAAAAAAGCATTTAAAGACATGAATTAATCTCCTCAATCCCTCCCTCCGACAGGTGTGTCAGGGGACAGACATCCGACAATGGCAGGCAATATTTACATCGACAGGGGACACATGTTTTGTTTTTAAAACCACGAAACAAACATTTTTAACCAAAAGATATCCAATTACACCGTCGATGTAATTAAGGACACCGGGTACATTAAAGTGACCTCATGTCAACTTAAATCTGTGTATTGTCTGAGCCGCCCTCATTTGTTCTAAGACCATTTAACGATTTTGAGGTATTGTGACGATTGTTTTGTCCGGTGACGGTTCATTAGTTTTGATGTGTACACGTAAAGGTTGTCTACCCAGGGTAGATATGAAACCTCTTCCCCTTTGATCAAATCCTCCCTGATATCTTACACTAACGACTCGAGTTATCTAGGCTCCCATATATGCAGGTCGAGTCCCGTCTTTACTTACCGCCGTTTAAACTACATGGGCATTTACATGTTCATATATCCATGATGTAAAAGATGTGATATGGATTTTAAATGATATCAAAATTATCGCGTTACCCCGAGTTGGCTCTTTCCAAAAGATAAAAGGCATTTCTTGAAAGAGTATTGTATCAGTAAAAGAAATGTGGTTTCTCTCATAAAAAAGGCGGAATAATAACTGGGCTACAATACATGCGGGAAAGCAGTTAAGCTCGTTTTGACTTCCATGCATCATTATTTTGATGAATGATTTGCCATTGCAATGGGATAAATCATGTTGGAAAGATTTGTCTTTTTCTCTCTAACAGTTGTCAGTAAACGGAAAATAAATGAAAATAAAGCAAATTCTTACGTTGACTACATTATATATATGAATGCTTTGTAGCTTTTTGTACTGCTAAACATTGTTATTTGACATATATGATATTTAATTGCTAATAGTGATTGGCTTTTTTTGCTACGGTACAGACTTAAATGGTATGAGTATGAATATAATATGTTTGTTAGGTTCGAAGTATCATTGACCATGGCCAGTCCGCTCTGACTAATCTAATGAATACCCAGCGGTAAAAATGTACAACAGTATGATAGGAAGTTGTTCAGCGAAAGACCGGCGTCTT
Organism: Mizuhopecten yessoensis; assembly: GCF_002113885.1. NCBI lineage: Eukaryota > Metazoa > Mollusca > Bivalvia > Pectinida > Pectinidae > Mizuhopecten > Mizuhopecten yessoensis. Next base: position 349,160 of record NW_018403528.1, on the reverse strand, counting down.
TCCAGACTTAGCCATGTAACCTTAGTAACTTAACGGCTAAATTAAAAACAAATGTTCGTGATAAAATCAATCAATTTTATTTCAAATAAACAAGAAATCTGTAGCAAGTTAAGGATATGATCAAATGTATATCAACAATATTATTCTCCACTCTGATCCATCACGGATACGTAACACCAAATTCCAGATTAACGAATTGAAATTGACATTGTTTGACAAACAATGCTTCTCTTGCATGTTCTATAAATTCAGTTATATTCAATTATTTATAATCAAATGGAAAAACGATAGGCAAATTATGCAGCGGTACGAACCTCTGAGGAAATATTTGAGAATTTCATTAATTTTATAAACCCTCCGTTGTTGTTTGTTGTACACATTGTTTCAATACAATGTCTCGTCCCTGTTATAATGCAGTCTCTCGTGTTCAGGTGGTGCTGCTTGTCAACCTGAACTCAATTTCACATAATTGTCGACGGTAATGTATTTCTTCTCTATCGGAACAAAATTGCTCCCTAAAGGATCAAATAGATAAATGTTATGCAATACCAATTATGAAATTACATTGTTTACGATAAAATATCATTTAATTTGAGAGTTATACTAAAACTTAAAGCTCTATAGATTTTGTCAGAAGTAATGGATGATTAGTTACATTATGTAACATGCTAATTAATTGGATAAGAATCTGCCAAAGTATTTTGTACATGCCTCTGCACACTGCGACTAGTACGGGTGAAGAAACCAAGTTTACACAGCTTGATACGAAATCTTCCTTCACGAAAACCATACAAATGTCGATTTTAATTAGGAATATTTACAAACAATATATCATGGGCTAAAAAATCAACGCAACATTATTGATAGTATCATAAAAAAAATGCTTCTGTTTCAATCCACAGCTATATTTTATGATTAATGCGTAGGCAAAGTGGGGGCTTGTAGGTAACGCGAGAAACAAACATCGCGATCGTACGGGTTTGTGTCAGCTCCTGCCTACAGGGCGGGCTACTGGGGACGACAATTTTACGGTCTATAAATGGCACAACTCTAGCTATGACGGGCTAGGTGTAACTGTTGCCCAATCTGACATGAGTATCGAGGCCAATATTCGTGTCTACGTCATAAATTGTGCAGATTACCATTCGATACTGCGTGCTTTAATTCTACCCCCTTAATTGACAAGAGTTGACCCCAAAACAGAAATAGCATAAGTTCTAAGCTACAGGCCCGATCGTTGTGAATCGGAACAAAACAGATTACATTGTTTTTCGATAAAAACGGGAGACATTCCGAAACGCGAGACTAATGTGATAGCTTGCACAACGATCGTTGGGTCACACAGTGCGAGCGTAAATTCAACTCAGTACTTTCTGTTTACCATGAAATTAAAGCAATGTCTTCTATTAAGTTTCGTCCTTGGACAAGATAATCTTTGGTCTTAATAACAAAGCACCACTTGCCATTTCGAAATCGATACACATTTTTTACGCCGAGTTTGTAAATCTTGACACTTGTAAAAAATTGTTTTCTAAAGCTGAGATATGTACTTGTCGAGATAAAAGTAGTTTCCTCTAATGGTGAATCGTCAATTTGTAAACCTATCACATAGACTGTGTTTTTGTCACCTAATTAGAATGTGTGCATGTGACAGGTTGGTGCAGTTTGCTATATCGTCCATAGTATGGTACTTATTCTTGACGAGTTGAAAGCGTTCATTTAACCATCAGCTCGGGAGTAATGTTCTCTTCTTTGGCTTTGCATGTCATGCTCATGTTAAGAACATTGTTCAACTAGAAAGTATTCAACGATAGTTGTGGTGTTTCTTTTTAATTGAATGTAAAACACTTCCCCATCAATAAAGAGGTATGCGTTGATTACTACAAATCATTTTATGTACATGAAAGGGAACAAATCCGGTTATGTATTTCACAAAACGATTAAAATTCCCGGACAAAGAAAGTCATGTGGATATCTACTGTTTGGTAACTGATTGTAGGGCTGATTCCTGGAATCTTAGCCTATGTTCGTAAATTTATAATGATATAAGCGCCGAAGTCTTTACTAATAAGAGTTCTGTGTGGGTAGTCTTCGATATATGAATTCAAAAGAAATTTTGAGTAAGGTTTATCTGCAATTCCTCTACACTATCAATCAATATCAGTTGTACCTTATTATCTCGAACTCAGACCAAGACAATTCACGATACACTAGATGTCCGAGACTTCCGCATTCGTAACAACGAAGTTGGCTTTATACTGTATGTGACAGTAACAATATTTATATAATGCATACAGAGATAGGTTGCTACATTTTTTTTTACTATCGTTCAAACGTAATTAACTTTGATATTCGCTTAAATGAAACAATGTATCTGTTTCTTATTTTCGACCGAATGTAAATTCCCCTACGTGAGGTATGATGTTACATAGTAATTTGTTTTCAACGCTACTGATTATCAATACAAATCGTATAATACTTATTTATCAAAATAGATATTTGAAAAGTACATTTTAAAAGAAGGTCACACCAATAAAGACATGTATTGAAATGTTGAAATGAAATCTTATAATATTAGACAAAGTAAAATAAAACACATGGCCGCAGAGACGCTTGGTGTATTAGTTGTAAAACAAATAAACTTTTTAATAAAAGAAGTTCCATTGCTCTGTAACATCAAATTGTCCTCCCGTGAATGGTGAGTTTACCTATCACAGTTAATCAATTAGCGCAGAGCGTGCTAAGGTATCAACATGTCAATTTACGCTGAAAAAAGGGTCCGGTTATCATGGTCAGATTTACAGCTTTCAGCGTCTGTAATAGTTCAATACCGTGTCACTTTATCTATGTTTCTTATATTAGGTGACCAACCTATATATTTCTGAATTTATCCGAATACGTCATAATGGGTGCCACGCGTGGAGGAAGGAACCTCCCGAGGCACCTTGGTTTGCCATTAAATGTTTTGTTTTGGTTTTGCTGTTCCTCCATTCCTGTTGATGTTTTTTCGTATCATCTTTAAATTCTGATATTGACGCTGGGGTACAACGCTTTCTGTATTGTTGAGATTATCACTTCAAATTCACATATTTGGTATAGTTTTGTTATCTGCGCAAATATCCAAATTATAACAATTCTCTTAGTCAATAACTGATTCGTCAGGATTCGGGATAAAGAAACTGACTACTGCTGGCATAACTATTGAATAACTACGAATATCAATGTTCTGATTCTGCTTCAAGAAAGTATTCAAGTTTTAAGAAATTCTTTATCAAAGATTTTGGAAAATGAATTCAGATCTTTATCCTATTCAGTTATGTCCATAACTTGTTATCGAAAGACTCCACTAAACTCACCTGTAATATACATACAGACACTAATGGCGTTGCAATCTTCATTACGTTAACGATACACTGAGTTAACGGTAACTCGGTATATTTTATTCACTAATATTTTTAAGTTATTAATGGGGTCAAAATAATCATGTCCTTGGATTCAAAATAATTATGTTCAGATAACATACACAAATATGTTTATGCATCTCAATTTATTTTTTATAAAAATTAATTTGAAAAACCACCACAATAATTTGATTCAACGCATCCATAATGAAATAAAGATGTATACAACTAGATCATGTTATCTTTCTAGCAAAATTACATAGATTCTGTGATGAATTCCTCCTTTTCCATAGGCGGTTTTGTACACAATGTCGATTATGTTCTTAGGTACTGGAAGAACTAAGTGTATCAACCGACATAGAAAACAAGAAAACAGGTACTAGATAAATATTTCTTTATTATCGAAGTCTGTAGAAAAAGATGACATGACACAAATGCGAAGAACTTTCAACTTCCCTGAGAAAATTCAATCATAACTGCAGTAACACATGTGAAGGCAAGATAAGGATACACTCTACAATAAAACCTCTATATAATGCCATTCATTTCATTTGCCACTTGATTAACCGTCAATGTAATCAACCCCCTTCCCTTACATTTTTTTCTGAATGTTTCTTCTTCATATAGTCAAACCCCTTTATATCAAAACTTTGCTGGGCAAACGGTGGCAGTATAACAAAGGTTTTATTATAGATTGATAACATCATGACAAAATGATCAATGGTTTATGTAACATTTCTACTCCAGTAGCGCGCTTACTACAGGGACATGGCAGTACGTACAGGTGTATTGACACCTGACACACATAAACACGTTCATAAACCTCTAAACAAGATCGGACCTGGAACAGCTAGACAAGATTTACAGCCAAATTTGAACACACTTATATCTTTGGGTTTCAGTTATAAAAAAACCCGTGTCATATATCACAAATCATGAACGAACATATACCAACATATCAACGTAAATTATTTAAATATCCTCATTCGAGCAATATACATCGTTTTAATTAAAAAGCCAGATACTTCAATTTCTTTCGAAAATATATAATTGAGAAAAGTTTTTTTTGATTATCGACGAATTTAAGCTATTAAAATGAAACCGTGCATGTTATTACAATCACAACAAGTTCTCTAAGCTGAGTAAGGATATTGGTATCGACTGTTTGATGCAGATCTAAAATAAAACGTTACGGGACAGTGAGACATGACAAATTCATCGATACCATTCTCGCGCTTACATTGCATGTTCAACCTTGCAAGGACGACAACGTGTTCTCAAAATGTAAACAACTAAACAGAGATATGTTTTAAAATGATTTCTCACCCGTTTTTGGGCTTCGCTCGGTAGTTTGATAAGGACTTGGAGAGAGGGCAGGAACAGGGACGCAGTGTGGACAATAGTCACCTGCCGCAGACAGCAATATGGCACTTTAATCTATTGGCAGCTAATTACATTGAACAATCATTAAATGTTATTCACGAAGCTAATCATGACACTGGAGTTTAATTTGGAATGGAACCAAAGCAGTTTCTTATTAACCTGTTATTGCGTAGGCCTTCTGTCATGACACCATTTCAATGCACACGTATGAAGTAGGCATTTCTGTATTCCTACAAACCGCAATGTAACAGTTGTATACAACAAAACCTGTCTAAATCTTAACAGCCTCTGATTAGCAAAGGTTATATCACAATATAGTACTGTAGCCTTTAAATCCGTTTTAGGTCTGGATTACACAATTGTTCGATTTTAACAGATTTTGTCCTTATAATGTTTAACGAAGTCAATGACATATGCTTTCGTCAGACCAGTTCATTTCATCTCGACTTCGGTGAGATTTAGTCTCTTCCCAGAATGGTTCTTGCATGTGCCTAGTTTTTTTTTATATCTCACACATACACATTCTCACGTGCATCTGTTTAAAGATATGTTCGTATACACAACATTCATGTCTTTTTGTCATGACTAAATGTTGGGTATGCTCCGGGCGCAAATAGAACTTGATATGAAATATATCAAATACTTGTCTCGTTTATTCAATGTCATGAATTTATATATTCCTTTGGCAGTACTTAAACTAAGTTTTTAGTGACCATCGAAACATCTAGAACACATTTTCACAAGTCGAGATACTCCACAGGCTCCTCATTTACAAAACTATCATCCGAACTATTCGGATATGGCGGAGTGAGAGATGGTGATGGGGCGGAAGGCCGTTCTGGAATATCCTCGCGCGGAATGGGAGGTAACTGTTTAGAAACTTTTTTCATGTTGGGCCTAATTCCGTTTAATGTCTTTGGTACTTTATTAGATTTGCTGCCGAAGTCTTTGGATTGCCTTGTTAAAGCATTATTTCTGTTGCTTTCAGAACCGAGATGGCCCCCATTGGGCATGTGACCGTTCCACGAACTGAGAATAATATGGTCCTTAGTTCTCTCCCTTGCTAAGGTAAGTACTTCCTGTAGCATCGGGTCCTGACGTGGGTCCGGCTTATTGTTAAGAAAAGCCACTTCATTGTCCACTACAGTATCGTCATACGGAGAATTGACATAAGCTCTGTCGAAGGTTGAGGACACACCTGTGCGCATACTTTCACCAATGCCCGGAAGGGGTGCCCTTTTCTGTAGACGAATGTTTGTTGGTTGTTTTTCGTACTGATATTCGCGTATGAATCTCATGAACTCCTCCGTGCCGGGGTCAGGGCGTTTCAGCGCCATTTTGCGGCTGTGACTCTGTGTCTGGTGGTCCAATCTCGGTGACAGGGACTGCTGTGGTGGTCTCATATTGTCACCATTCACACGTTCCATCAACTGATTGGCTCTTCGTCGTGGACTAAGGAGCTGGAGCTCTTCCACCCCACCGCAGTCCTCACCTGCGCTACTCAGCACCTAGAAATACACATACACATACATTACAACACTTTATGGGATAAAATGTCAGCCAAAATTCTAATATTTCACGATTGAAACAAGATATGAAAAAATCATCGAAAAGCGTCTTTTCATATAAAAGTTTTAAAAATACATAATACATAAAATTGTAGCGAATCATGACACTAAGTACCAGAAAAAACCCTTCGATGTCGTCCTTGGTAGATAACCTTTGAAATATTTCCATTTATAGAAATGTATCACAACTCACGGTCTCCCATAAAACATAAACAAACATATCTATCAAATCATCAAATTAATGACTTCTAATTATATTAAAAATTGCATCATTATGATTGTTTCAATCGAATCCATTATACCTAGACCTAGCTGGTATTACTCCGCCGGGTGATATTTGACACTTGGGCTTTATCACATCTACCTTATATTGACTTACTTTCGTCATTTAAATAATTAAAGTTAATCTGTATCAAGGATCGCGCGCATCTGGTGTCTGGCTTAAGCCTTTATAATGAATCTAATATACAAGTTAAGCTCATAAAAAATGTTTGTTTATTTGTTTGTTTGTTTGTAACCGAGAAACAAACAAGATATGTTTTCTCCTCGAATTGCCAAGTAAAGATATCACATAGGAATAATCTGTATTGATTTCTGGGCCAACTCATCTTCGCTCCGTCTTTATATGAATAAATAAAGTATTATTATTTTCTTTGGCATTAATGAGGCATTATTATTGAAACATGAATCATGATGACATGGGTTAACCATAATCTTAGTCACCGTGATTAGATATGAAATAGAAAATGAAGATCAGATATGAAGCACACTAGCATTATACATCACGATGTGAATTACAAAACTTAGGATTTTACATCGTCAATTACGCTGGTGTGCAGTTCCACATTTACGTAATAAGAATCGCTCAGAATGTCAGAAAACGAAATACCCAAGCAAAGTCACAAAGTACACATTTTATGTAGTTTTAGCAAAAATAAAAAAAATGTATCAAATTATTTTCGAATACAATACCTTACATAGCCTCCAGTAAATTCCAAATATCACTAAATTGGCATTGCTACGTCTAATATTTACATGAAAAACGCAGCCAATTGATCCCAGCACATGACTCAAAAAGCGAGAGCGAAATCATTATACATTAACATCAATGGCAAGAATAGGCTTCTACCAATATTCCAGTTTTCTATATCATACAGTCTCTTACTATTTCTCCTCACAGCGTCAATCTAATTCCACCTTTTTCACTTTACAAACCAATTACATGCAGTAAATTTCTAACAAGGAAATCATATAAAACTCAATAAAAGGTAGAAAATTACCTGATAAACCATATTGAATTTCCCAGTCACACGAATTGCAATATAATATCTATACAAGGTGCCTTATCCGTCCCTAGGCCCGTATCGCTGTATCCATATTATAGCCAAATGTCCACAATGTTTCAGTACGACAAGCTATCGCTTTTGTGTGTATTCTAAACCCCAGTGATAGTCGGTTGACCTTAAGAGTGAATGGCAAACACACAAATCCTTTCTCATCAATATTCGTCAGCTATGCTTAAATCCTATAGTACAGTTATTGAACCGAATTGGTGTTTTTCACATGAACAAGTGCTGTTTCTTCTGTATTTATATATATATATATATATATATATAAGGTTGTATGCTGGAGGCAAGAACGCTCTGCTGTATTTTACGTCTTTGATGCGTCAATGTACAGCAAGTTCTGAGGGTGTAGAGACCCACAGTACGACTCCACCCGATTGCTTTATCTTCAGATCGAGAATTAACCGATGCCTACGTAACTGTAGACACAATGGTTAGGGTATTTATATATAGCTATACAGCCATTGAATATTAATGTATATACTGTATATTGGCTACATACATAAACATGTATTATATATAGACAAATGAGACGCCCTAGCAAATGTCTAAAGCCTCGCGTGTTAATGATCTGTACTGGCCTCTAAACAAAGGACCGTGTGAGTCAGCTCGCCTCTCGTGTCTTTTACCAATATAATTAAATCACTGTGTAGCTTTTATAATGCCCTAATAGACGCCTTGTCATGGCGGGTTTGGATACAGACCAACAGATAACTAACACTCTTCAAAATAAGTGCTTATTAGGAGATCTATTTGAGAGAAGTAATATCAATGCCCCCCACTTCATGGTTTTGCTATCAAGATCAACTGATATTCGGGTCATCTATGCCTTGTATGAATAAAAAAAACCTTTCCTGGAGGTGGCCTCATGAATGATATTCGGCACGTTGAATAAAGACAGTGACTCCACAAGTATCGTGCTAACCTTGGCTAGTTCCGATAAAAAAAGGTGAACTTTCATGTATTGAATTGAATAAACTGTGTATCAAACATTTAAAAAGCAATAAAATGAGACCCAAATCGACTTCAGATTATACGCCGACGAGATTGTTTGATATCGAATCATATCGTATGACGCCTTTTCTTTTTACTAAAAGGAAAAAACCGGCAGCAGTGACGACTTCATGGGAATTAGAATCCCCAAATGTCGTCCTAAGTCGAACCTTATAACATGTACCCTGTACGGAGGTTGAACGAAGGTTAAGGTCAAGGTCAAGTATTTCACAGAGTTTTGAAAGTCGGAAACACCGTACTTCTGCTGCTTTGTGAGAAGACTATTGGCCTGACGGATCCCGCAGCATGATAAGATGAGACATCTTTCCTGGCATGTAATTTATTTATCTGCTGTCTGTCGTTTGTCCCTTTATGGTCTAATAGTGTAGACGGAATTCATTAAAAAAACATAAAAAATCAAAATATGTCAAGTTTGTTCTAAGCAAAAACAATAATCGAATAATGTTTCAATTGCTCTTTGTGTTCAAATTAAATCATAAATTATTCATACCAAACTGACAAATCTCATTCCAAATAAAACATCTAAAATCTCGCAGAACATAAGATCGTAATGATAAATAAAGGTAAATAAGGCTTTATATGTTATGTACTGTGAATGGATAATACCAACAAACAATGTTTACATTTAATTTGTATAAATTAATGCAAATCTCAATGTAAGATGACATGACTTGACCCCCATCACCGGAAGTGGCACTCGTCATTATCATCGATCATAGCTCTCAATATAATAAATTTCGCACAAAGCCTCTTTCATGACACTTTCTTGAAACAGGCCCTCTTGTGTCATGTTGATTACGTTGATTCTGATATAATCTGCCCTGTTTCGTCTCTGGCTTTTCATAATACACCTACAATGTGAAATCTTTGGCACAGAAGATGTTGTCATTGGCCCATATCAATTATATATTTCAGGCACACCCCAAATGTTTGATCAAGCTGTTGATACTACAATGACCTTGACCTTTATGTCAGTGATACAACCACAGCGTGTTCATTGTGTCTTACATAAAACCAGAGTTCTACCCACAGTGTTTAAAGTAAAATAATCAGAAAAAGGATACTCTCGCGTCAGTACACACGGACCTATAAGAACACACTGAAAAGCCAAAAGACACTTATAACATTATGCCATGGTTAGTTTTCGTTTGGATTGTCTGCATCGTCACATTTATGTATTTTCAAAAACACGTCTTTTCTCACCTAAGAAATATTAAAAAGGTTGATACATAAGTAAACATGAAATAAAGAAATTCGTTCTTAACACAACAACTGGAACTCTGAAGTAAAGTAAATTAACACCACCATGTGAACATTTCGTCTAGTTAAGATTCATCCCTGATACTAAATATAAAAATGATAACTATCAATGTCTCATGTATTCCAGAATATATAATACCCTTTATTCATTTCAACACCGCAGTCACTTTAGATTAACAGGGATAGATTTAAGTTTTTAAAGAATATGTCACAATCACAAAACTATTTAGACAATATCAACATAGCTATTTTACTAATTGACTTTTTTTGTAAGCTGGTATTTTTTATATTTAAAACAGGAGGATGACTGATTATCTTTGCCATTACAATGACATTCTGTATAATTGATAGAATCAATACTGAAATAGGACTCTGAGGTGGATATCGCTATAGATTTCTATGGTTTGATGGTCATCAGTTCCACTATCTACAAATTAATTCGAAAATTATTACTCGTGGTATGCTCCCGGAGGTATTATCACAGTGCGGTCTAGCAATATAGAAACGCTTCAAACTGTGACAATGCTAGGAACTAAATGAATGCACAAACAGTAAGCGATACTGCCATTTGCTTTTCAAAGTAAAACATATTAATATTTAACATTTCTGTTTAAACACGAGAATGAAACTATTGAAACGTTAACAAATATTCTTTGACATGTTTTAATAAATTATTTCATATTATAACAAGTTACAATACATTGAATACCGTATGAGTGACCAACAGTTATGTTTTGAATGGAATTCTGGTGTATACCATCACGTCACGTGTAACAAGCGAGGGTCAAACAAGCGCACAATACAAATACACACATGTGCATATCGCTGTTATCATTACACGAATACTTGCCTGTTTTTTTATGGTATAAACACATTTTGTTCCTTGTTGTTCTAGTGTATAGTATTATATTTTTGCTTTTTATTAACTTTTTATTATTTTTTTTCCTTGTGTGTAGACGCTGTGTTATATGGTATCTGTGTGTGTTGACGCTGTGGTAAAGTGTGTCCTTGTATATTGATGCTGTTGTATATTGTGTCCTTGTGTGTTGACGCTGTGGTATATTTTGTCCTTGTGTGTTGGCGCTGTGGTATATTCTGTCCTTGTGTGATGACACTGTTGTATATTGTGTCCTTGTGTGTTGACGCTGTGGTATATTTTGTCCTTGTGTGTTGGCGCTGTGGTATATTTTGTCCTTGTGTGTTGACGCTGTTGTATATTTTGTCCTTGTGTGTTGACGCTGTGGTATATTTTGTCCTTGTGTGTTGACGCTGTTGTATATTTTGTCCTTGTGTGTTGACGCTGTGGTATATTGTGTCCTTGTGTGATGACGCTGTTGTATATTGTGTCCTTGTGTGTTGACGCTGTGGTATATTTTGTCCTTGTGTGTTGGCGCTGTGGTATATTTTGTCCTTGTGTGTTGACGCTGTGGTATTTTGTATCTTTGTGAGTTGACGCTGTGGTATCTATTTTCATCTATTTTGCATCACAAGGCTTATGCACATTGTCATGTTTTGCCCTACTTGCTGGTAAAGTTAATTGAAAAGAAATAGGAATAGATAGGAATAATGTCGGCAAATATATAACAAAAGGATTTATTTTTACACGTGTCATAGATTGACTGTTATGACAATATACCCAATATCTCTAAACGGACGCGAACACAAGAGTAAAAAGATTGAATGCCTACATTAATTATTGAAAAAAGATTATGTTTGAGACCTATTCATAGATATTTCAACAGTATACAATTTCAATTTCCGCCGTTTCGATGTCATTATTTACAACGTATAAGCGAGAAGAATTTATAAAGGAGAAGAAAAAATAGGAAAAATAATAAATTAAACTTTGACTGAAAGATATATTCTTGATACCGGATATACTAAGAATACCAACCACACAGCTCACACGACCAATTAAGTTGGCCGAAATCAGATTGTAAATAAATGGATTGATGTGTGTGGGCACATCTAGCCGGATCACAGATCTCTCCGCCCTCCATTATACTTTCAACCTCGTACTGATGGTGCGTGGTACCATCAATTTTACTTTTTATGTTTTACATATATGTTCTGGGCTGTATATATTCTATTCCAAAGATATGTTAAATTTATTAAGGGCAAAGATTTACTGACAATAATATAGCCTTTATCTTTATCATGCTGGGCATAAATCTGTAATCAAGATGGTGCCGATCAAATATCTATCTCAAAAACAATTGTATTTATATAGTAAGATTAATTCATTGGTTGTATTCCTGAGCTGCAGTTTATATCTGATATGAGTGATACGTAGATTGTTTTGGCATTTAAAATTCCCCTTGGTAACATGAAGTAATCAGATATTCGCTATAAATAGACGTGTTATTGTTTGTTTTGGAATAGTAAATAATTACGGTAACCTATGGGAATAAAAGGACTCCAGATACCGGATATTCATAGATGACTCGTTATTGTGAGCGTTTGATCTCGGATACCAATATGTAAGTAGAACAAAGCATATGTACGAACGTGATACAACTGTTGGTTGTTTCATCATGTAGGCCCACGTTGTAAAAAAAGTATAGAAGAATACACAAAAATATAGAGCGTCACAAAGACAAAACATCCCACAGCAACACCCAACGTCAACACACAAGGACAAAATACACCCAACGTCAACACATACTATATGATCAACACACAAGAACAAAATCATCCATAGCGTCGACAAGAATGAACAAAATTCACCACAACGTCAATATCACACTGTGTTCATATCGACAAATACAAACAAGAAAAACCCACCACCATAGTAACCTCTGTACGATATGTTCCTTTATCATGTAAGTTCAATAGATCACACTTTAAAGCAGGTTTCACGAGGAACGCATTAAACGTGCATGTAAATGTTCAAATGTCTATACTCTATCTAATAACACGAAAATAACAAGTCATAAAATAAGGTGAAACGATGGTATGAACGTGTGCCTAATTCTATGTTATTCACGTGAGGATCTGGCGTAGTAATTTATATGTAATTAAACAATACGTTACTCAAACAAAAAGGACTTCATATGTTACACTATCAAAATAACACTGACATAAGACATCTTTGTCATGTTTACAAATGGAAACGATGTAATACTAACATTTGATTTGTAAACATTGGCAAGGAAAATTGAATGCCATTTGAATAACATAGTTAAGGTTAAGAGATTAAAACAATGTCATTGTGTAACCGAGGTTTTATTTCAGTTCCATGAAACATCATGATTGAATTGATTACTATTTTGTAACATACTCAGCTAGTTAATCATTACAGTTATCACAAGAATACACATAATTTTATTATTAGAATGGCAAATTGACATAAAAATATTCTTAATGATGAAGCAACGTTACCTAAAAACTTTTTCTGCAAGAAGCCTTGGTTCATAAAAACACCTTTGATATACATAAAAGCAAAATGAAACATTTATAAAGAATGCTCGGAGTAGATATATTATGAATGCTGAACTATCATTGGAATAAGTTTAAGTTAATCATTTTGTCTTCTCTGCTAAATTTGTTTGTTTGTTAGAAACCAATTTAAAAACCTGTGTCATGCGGTCTATGTTATAAAGTGTTTATAATGTACATACCGGGATGACTGCATTCTCACGTGGTGACCATAAAGTATAACAGCGTCCGTCCAGTACGTACCGTAATCCCCTTAGGTTTGTTAAACAAACACTCCACACGAGTGACAATCTTATCTTATGTCCTCTTCCCCTTTCTTATTCCATTGTTACCTATGCCACAGGTATGTACCTGGCGCATATTCGTGATCTTATACAATGTACCTGAGAGACAGCTAGATTAAAAATCATTCCCTCCGAACGACAATAGGTCAACCATTTGACTCGAGTACAATTACAGTCGCCCTGTCCTCAATCGTTAATTTTGTAAATAATTTTTTCATGTATTGAAACATTTGTTTACATTGGTGTATTCTCTTGCTGTTGCTGTTATTGTTTGAGTAGGTTAATATCAAATGCTTAATAGCATAAGAAAGTGGTAAGATGATAGTCGGATAGGTGTTGATATTTACTTTATTGGTCCTTTATAGTCATCACATTCCGAAAGACTTACATACAACTTAATACGAGACCGCTCACTACAGAACGAGTCCAGCTAACCAACAACAGATATGGGGTTGATGTTTCATCCTTGATGGGCAAAGAAAACACCTTGATATCATGCAATAGAAAGCTAGCATGTCTTTCTTTGGATCATACTGGTCAGTTCATAATCTGCAGCAATGCAAAAAGCGGTGACTCGTATATGTAGGCACCATATAGTGGGGAAATCAACAGGCTAGACAGGTTTTCGAACCCGGAACCATCAAACTATAGACGATCACTATACTCATTGAGACATCTGGTCACCGTCGAGTGAACCAGTCCAGACTATATACAACAGTATACCAACCTATATGTACCTACCTGTGTGTGGCATTTCATTGACCCCAGGAAATTCTAGTCAACTTTAATGGTACATACTAATTACACCTGGGAATCGGTCATCATGACTATGGACTTTTCCTGTTTATATTTAAGTACCATTAGCATATGAGTTCAACGACTCAGCGTTCCAACCAGCTCGAGATTCATTATAACACAATGAAATGTTAAAAGACCTTGGGGCAATGGTAACGACACATCTATATATCAGGTAGATTAAAAGGACATTTTTTTTTTATTTACTCTTGTATGTTACTTACAATAAAAAATGAACTCTAACGAAATCGAAAAGATATCTTTTATATAAATGCATCTTAAAAATCCAACTGATAGTCTGTGTTATTATTCAATTCGTCCACCGCGCTAATCTAGAACGGTTTATATTGCCGAAGCATTTAGATAAGTAGGTTTGATAGGGTCTACGTTTAAATATTATAAATAACAGATTCGCTGAATATCTTTGCTTTCTCGTATGACGTTTGTGGTCGGAGCATTTAGGGATTTATTTGTTCGTTTGAAAAATAACTGTTTCCATATTTCATTTCATAAATGTTTTTTAATTGATAAATGAAATAACTGTTCAGTTCAAGCCAACATATACCCTCTCCAACTGGGAGCGAGGAGACACAGCGAAAACACAAACAGGGAGCGAGGAAACACAGTGAAAACACAACAAGGTCCTTTTTAATACAGTATGTCGATAACATATAGTCTAAAATTATCCCGCTTTAAAAATTCAGAAAGACATAAAATATAAATATGTCAACACGCCAGTTATTGATAAATACCTACTCATAAGGAACACGTATTCCCTTAGCAATATATTTCAAAGTAGTTGGTTGATTTGAATAATTGTTGTTTGTCATATCGCATCTCGCTAATAAGCTATGATAACTATTCATTAAAACCCTAACAGCAATCATGTAACTAGACATTTCTGTCACAGGAGACCAGACCGTTACACTGAAACGGAAGAATGTCACGTTATGAAATTGAAAAAAATATTTATTATCAATAAACCATGGAAATGTTTAGGGATAATTTATCAAATTAACGAAAGAACGCAAGAGAGAGAACGTTAAATTAAGCTCCGACAGTCACGTGAATTATAATGACAATGTTTGTTTGTAAATAATGAAACGCATACGATATTGTTACTATAAGTGTATGATAATTAAGCTCTGAAAAAGATGAGAAAATGACTAGAAGCACTGTTAGTGTTTTTATGTTTATTTATTATCCACACCTTACATGAAATCAACAACGAACATCTAACACAATCAATCAATAACAACAGTTTTCAGAACAACATTACAATTTTATTATAGTAACTTAGGAACTAAGGTATTATTTTGATAACAGAAATATTCTTATCAAATCTCCATTTTAAATATCTACCTCTAACATAGTGCCTATTTTTTTTTATAATAAATAGATATTAATTACAAATTGGAATGACACCTTTAAATCTAGTTAATTAATATGAAATATACACACTTATAGTTAATGACTATCTTTTGTTGAAATATATAGTTGACTCGTATGTGTTTTAACCAGGAGTAACTGGTATCAAATCGTATTTAGTTATTGGACGCACAGAGCCGAATAAAATAGGAAAGTTTTTCAAGATATGCAAAATAATCATGCACAATATTCCGGTTTTTTTTTTATCGCAAATCATTTAAAAAATAATATATATTTAATTTTAGAATTTATGTGAACATTGGTTATTTCAAATTTATGTAAATTCAGCGTTAGCTAAATGAGGTTAGGGATACATGTTCAATACTGCAGTTCTGTCTTACTTCGTAGCCTAATGGGCGTGGTACTTACGGGCTTGTTCCTGTCCACAAGGCAAACTAATAGATTATCTCTTGTCTGACTTCCTGGATGTGGTGAATGAATAAATTACATAACCAGTGCATAGAACCCCATTGTTAACCGGCTGTAAATAATTCACGAGAGTGTCCCATACACCTGGTGGGTGGTGCCCCAAAACAACCCGCCACAGCAGTAATGCTACACCCTTTATAACAAACAATAAAAATCTAGATCCGGCCAATTAAGCTCATACGACACTCAGACACGAGTGGATCACTAACACTTAGGGTTATGACTCGCATTTCCCCAACTTTATTCCATATTTATTTCATAGGTTATAAAACTCTATAATGAATCAAGTTCTATATCAGTTAATTTCCGTTGGTTATGATGAATTTAGTGGTTCGCCAATTCCGCAACAATTTACTGGTCAGGTTACACGTGCTTTATTTCACGTTGCCATAGTTACTGCATCAATGATTTGAAATATGAATATGTCCAAAGAAGTGCGGCGAGGAAAACAATTTATCATTGACGGATTCTATTGTTATGCTAATTTGATGTACTGGCGAAGGGGAGAAAAAACAACATAATATGCATGCTAAAAGGGTGTATATTTGTCTGAACACTTTCTACCGCAACGCATGTATAATTCATTTTCAACGTTAACCTAATTGATTGTAATTCGTTGTTCAAATTGAAAATGAATATTGAAATGAATCGGTAATGTTAAATGAAGTTTTTGTATCAATTTCTATTTTAAAGATAATTGCTGCAAGCCTAGAATAAAAGAATACTATTTTCGAGAGCATTCATTCATTCATTTGTTCGTTCGTTCGTTCGTCCGTTCGTTTGTTCGTTCGGTTATTTATTTAATTATCTGTTCCGTCATTCATTTATTCATAGTTGACTAGTATGTTCATTTATTCGTTTCGTTCTTTATGTCTCATCTGTATATCTGCTAAGTTCTAAAAAAATAAAACATTATAAACTACTCCGAATGAATTGAATATGCGCGGTTCATTTTAAATCAGCTTGGTCGGTGTATCTATTAAGGCACTAACATGCAGTCTGTGCTCCCTCGGATATCCAGCACAACGGTAAGGATTGATTTTCTCTGATCGAGCATGTGGGAAGTGCACTGGGTACAACCCGCCAACAATTATGCTTATATACAAACACAAAACGTCGGTTTAAATTGATAGGATCGTACGTAATGCATACTACACATAGAATATAAATCAACATTTTAAAAACCCGGGGGATACAATTTGGGTTTTTCTGCATTTTTGCAAGTACAACACTTGACTGTTCCTTGAATCGTGACAGTCAGGGAGATTTGTAGCGATAGTGCACATTCTGTGCAACAACGCAACAACATTGATATATCAATTACTATGCGAGTGCTGTTCCTCAGATTTCCCTGAGGTCCTTGTAAATAAGAACTTGATTAAAATGACAAAAACGTATACCAACACGGGTGGCATAGGTAGGAATTTGATCGAAAAGAAAATGAATTATGCGGATTATATGATATCACCGAATGACAACATTGCACAAAACACAATCGATTGGACGGTAATTGATATGTTTCGAAGCCATAAAATGTCAGATTATTTAATCCAATCGATATATGATGTCGTCATACAAATAGAATGAATTTTAAAAAAAACAACAATAAACGGAGTCACATTCGTATTGGAAATGTAGTATTTTATTACTTTTAATCTTTTGCATAATGCAGTGAGTCGTGTCACGTTTCGTGGAGATATATGATAATGTTCTGTTTATTAGTCCCAGACTTGATTTCTAAACAGAACATATTTTGTGTACAAACAGACCCGACCTACAGATTGGTACAACGTGCATTAATGGCGACATTTAGATGCTTATCAAATGCAGTGAGAAACGTAAATTTCTGAACGAAGAATAAATATGATTGTTTTCTGGTGTAATATATGTTAATGTAATCGAGTTTGTATATCATGTTTGCTGTACTCCATTGCACTTTCTGTTTAATTCAGGATCCGCGTTCAATTTCGATATCACACTTTCTCATCTCATATGTCTTTACATTGAAAGGCTAAGAAGTACATGGATATCTGAATCAACATGACCAGTTTAATTCTTATATATCACCTTTAAGCCAGGAAACAACCCATCTGACAATCAAAGTTTATCATCAGCCATTAAAGCAGGTTTATGCACGTTTATACCTTTTCCATTTATGAGGTTTATTGGACTTCAATATGACCAAATAGGAGTAAATAAAATACAATCCAGATTTAAATTGAGAAGTTTGAAGATACCCATTAATATCTAGTGTCAATGAGAAATATCAGCTGTACGTGCTATTTCGGTCAAATACGGATGTAGTGATAGTGGCGAGTCGGTAGTGGAGATAGTTGCGAGTCCGTACTATCGGTCTATAATTGGAAAAACCATTGTAGTGGTTGAAAGTGTTATTGAATACTCGTATAGTGGGTAAATACCCGAGGATTATCTCTGATTTTTTATCATTGATTCTTGCAACTACAAATAAAGGCAGGAAACGTCAAACGTTATAACATATTTGTCTTCCAATGAAAGGAAAATGGGCCCCGGAATTTCTTCGATTTGTTTATCCGGTTTTTAACATCCGGATCACGCCATTGGGCTATCAGCTGCTAAATATGGAATTCTATATCAAACAATAAGGTCTATTTTGAATTCATCAGGCAATATATCCATATGTGAATTATGTAGACCAATTTAGCCGTGTCAGCGGAGAGATGACACCAAATATTGATAAACATGCTCTATTCAATAAGATATTTGTATATAATTTACTTGGCATGAATTAATAACAAAATGTCGATTATTCAATTTTCTAATATAACAGACACAGTTGATGGTAACAGATCGTTTATTGACACTAGCATCATCGATGGTTTGTTATTAATAATCATTGTATATCGACCTACTAGGTGTAAACGTATTTTATAAGCAAAGTTATATTTTAATTGAAAAGCATTATGTGTACGATAGCGTTACCATACACGGACCTAATAGTCACCAGTGATCAAAGAACGGAAAGACAAAATCAAAAATACATGTTAATAAATGACGAGCTAAAACCTTTAAATCATTCCTTAATTTATGTATTTTACATGAATTATGAAACAAGTTTTCGACTTATGAAAATCACTCTTGATAGCCCGGATTGAACCAAACATGAGGCTTTAATGTAGGAGGAAACCGGACTTTCTGGTGAAACTCTATGTCCCGTGTTGTATACTTACCTTGAGATACAACGTCTTAATATATTATAGGTACATTGTATACTGTGTAAAATACATTGTATACTGTGTAAAATACATTGTACACTGTGTAAAATACATTGTATACTGTGTGAAATACATTGTATACTGGGTAGGGTACATTGTATACTCTGTAAGGTACATTGTGTACTGTGTAAGGTACAGTGTATACTGTGTAGGGCACATTGTATACTGTGGAAGGTACATTGTATACCGTGTAAGGTACATTGTGTACTGTGTAAGGTACAATGTATACTGTGTAAAGTACATTGTATACTGTCTAAGGTACATTGTATCCTGTGTAAGGTAGATTGTATACTGTGTAGGGTCCATTGTATACTGTGTAAGGGACATAGGATACTGTGTAAGGCACATTGTGTACTGTGTAAGGTACAATGTATACTGTGTAAAATAAATTGTATACTGTGTAACGTACATTGTATACTGGGTAGGGTACATTGTATACTTTGTAAGGTACATTGTGTACTGTGTAAGGTACCTTGTATACTGTGTAAAATACATTGTACACTGTGTAAAATACATTGTACACTGTGTAAAATACATTGTATATTATGTAAGGTACATTGTGTACTGTGTAAGGTACCTTGTATACTGTGTAAGGTACATTGTATACTGTGTAAGGTACATTGTATACTGTATAAAGTACATTGTATACTGTGTAAGGTACATGTAGCATTTGACCTCGACTCTAACACAAATGACAGGTATAATGCGTAGAGTAGCATACAACCTTAATTCTAACACAAGCCACATAGGTAATGTAAGAAGTAACGAACGTTTTGTAAGCACATCGAAATACACACACTGAAGAATTGTGATTATATCTTTGGTGCCATACACCTAAGAACACCGCCATGGAAAGTAAAAGCCACATACAACTCACGGGACAATCATACAGGTGTATATCATACAAAGATTACATCACCACCGATTACGTTTATAAAACAATAATAAAGTATTCTTATGCACGAAAAGTATTGAACAGTTAAAAACGAGAACTACAGCGTAGGGCAGACAGCTCGTAATTAAAGAAATGTACATTTTATCGATACAAACACATTTGATCCGTGCTAGCATGCATTTGGAGAAATCCATTTCTCTTCTGTATTATCTTGTCGTATTACTGTAAGAACAGAGAGCTTTAGCATTTAAACGACTTTCTATGAATTATGTGATATTGATTGATACTACTTTCGTTTTCTAGTGTCTACTTCGTCTGGGTTTGCAGCCAAATCGTTGAGAATGAGGATAATATAATTATTCTTGTGAAGGAACATATGCACTCTACAGCAGTTTGAAAGACAGCTGGAATGTGACAGCATAATACTAGGGTATCATCTACAGCAGTCAACATCCCTACTTACAGTTAATGAAATATCTCCCAGCGAGGACGCAAATGCACAAGACAGAGGAATATGTACTTTTATATCACATATACTATCTGATTAAGATATCTATTAATCAACATCTACAAGGGAGACCAATCTCCATACCTAATGCATAACGCTATGAGTACCCTTTTCTACAGCGACGCCATCTTTGATTATAAAAATCAACAGTATATATGTCATGAGTATGAAGCAATGTGACGTGGCTAAGGAGGGTTTTGAAATTTACCAAATAAATGCTGTCACTTAGGACACGCCTATATTAATGAACATTAGAATGGTACAGCGGTATTATTAATGCCAATACGAGAAATGAAATTAATAATAAATGACAGAGAATTCTTAATGAACTTCATAATACTTCAATGACACTTAATGATCGTTAGGGAAAACACATTGTCCATGACATGAGAATAATGGATATTTCAGAGCTGCTACCAATGTACTGCATTCATTATGTACGAAGTACCGTACGTAATTGACCTTTCACGCCAACGATTAAGACGATGAAGATATTCGTTCGTGAACACCAATTGACCTCAGAATTAATGACAAACGGACATTCTTCAAGGTTTCCACACGGCCTCTAACTATTAAACCTCCTGTCAGATCCCTCCCTACTCAGGATATATTAATATAAATATATGTTGTGATATCCTTTATGCTATGTGTTCCAGACTATTTTTTATTCAGTTTATTTTAAGTTTTTCAATTACAACATATTTAATTTAGACATTGATTTAAGTTGACCTTATCTTTAATAGTATAAAATTATTACTTTTGATTAAAGAAGACTTATCTTTACAAACACTGTTAAAAATGACGGTATTTAATTGTTTTTTTGAAAAAGTATTTCAGAAAGTCCTTCTGATATATTTGATTTTAATCAAGTCTTTCTTCATTTAAAACAAACAAAGCAAATAACAACCTTTTAAAAAGAGCGTATGTTCCAGATATATACTTATTTATATTTCCCTACACCTGTATCCAAGAAAAGAAATGGCATCGCCTAACAATGTGACCTCACCTGTCATATCAGCTAGTAATAGCAACCTGAATTATTTTCCAACTGCCTAATCGGATGATTTATCATTCAGGCAGTTATATCAATAGTCTCAACACTGTTGCCATGCCGACCAAGTGTTATTGTTGATCTATAGGTTGACCCTTACTTGACCACATAATCATAAAAATTATTTTGTAAAATGTTTGTAAACACCACGCAAAATAAAACCACCTTGTATTCGTTAGTTAGAGACAATGCCGTGTGATTGGTTCGTTGTTGATGATGGTCAATGAGGCGTATAATTGGTAATCTTTATGGTAAGAGTCAGGTCGAGAGTTTAACCAAATATTCTCTATAACGATCACTAACAATGATTCAAACTTGCGATAACGAATACATTACATGTAATGTAAGACAGGGAACATCTTATAACATTTTGTAATATGCAGACCTTTATTTCCATATTCCAAGAAAGCAACATACCATTATGTATAGAAATAAACAATTAAACCCAAAGAGGTACCTGATCGTCAGCTAACAGTTAGGCGTCATTTTGCATGATGCTTTTTGCTCATCTAGAGAAGAATTGATGATTTTAATACTTATTTTAACTCGATTCATTGTAAGCTCGATACTCGGGAAATCAATATAACATTTTATTTACTGGTTATATACCATTACTGTACGTTATTGGTATTGTCAACGACATCCTAAACTCATGAAATGTGTCTTACAATTATTTTCCACGTCTGATCATTATAAAAAAAGGAAAGAAATTAGTACATTTCTAATGTGAATAAAGAATAGTTGCACATATCTTAAGTTAACTACTTGCTTCATTTCCCAAGACTATTATTGACGCTGAAAATAAGCATCTTTCGCGAGTACTTTGATACTATCTTACGGTAAACATAGAGGGATATTTCTAATTAAGTTCGCTTGTTGTGTGCTGTAAGAACTAAATACTAGCAACATTGTTCAAACACTTGCAAAATGTTCTTTCCTTTCCATCCATAAAAGGCATACCCATTGTTAAGTGCTAGATCAGAGGCGTGTGTGGCCTGACACGCAATAACAGCATGCGCGTCTGATGTGTGGAGATATGTAATCTCTGCAAACGCATGTGCATACGACAACATGTTTACACCATAAATGTCACGCGACTTTCGGATGCACTACTGCCCATGCGCAGTAATTACGTTCTACCTCATAGTCACAGACATAACATTGTCAGAAGACGTATATAACACGATGCATATTTTATAAACCAATACATAAAAAACAGGGGTAAAAAGGGCGATAGGTCAATGATCTTAAAAATAGCTACTAGCACAGACCCTACCCTGCGCAATGTTTTACTTCAATTTTCAGCAATCTTACATTGGATCATTAACCCGAGGGTACTTGCGGTTACGGTCAAGGTCACAGACATTATACTGTAACTGTAAACAGCATTCCACTTGAGGATATCCTGAATGTGTCCGGTCATGGAATTTTTATCAGATGAGCAAAAACAACGCCAATTCCAATTGCTGACCTTGAGCATGGTGAGAAGGTATGCACGGAACAACGGCCATTAAAATATCCAATATGGCGAGACTGATTTGCAAAATGATCTAATGAAGTGTGTTCGTGTCCGCAAAGAATTTTACACAAGACAAACTGACGTCACAAAGCTTTAGCTAATGCGTCAGTAATCTAATTAGCCGTTACTAATATGGGTGTTCTAAACAGTTAATCTATAACGAACAACGACCTGTTTACCAACTATGTCTGTGAAAAAGTAGCTCATTAAATTTTTTCTACGTGATATATGAAATAATTGCACGATGCACGTACCCTCCATATTTGTCACGCCTTTCTTGTGCTCTGCATTTGCAATGAAAAAAAACCCTACGATGAATTCAAAATTATGCTTAAATAATTAAGAGAAAGAATAGGAGAAACAAGTACTAAACATCTGAACAACACATCCAGCTGATACTGAAATTACATCACAGATTTTTGACCCATAGATAAATTGAAATATTTTGTTTTTAATATTTTCTTGTATTTTGTTTAGTTCAAATTGATATTAAAAAGTACGCTCCACAAGGTGTATGTATATACGCGTATGCTAGTGTACCACAAAGTGTATGTATATACGCGTATGCTAGTGTACCACAAATTGAGAAAATTTAAATGCAAAGTCTTGACTCATTATAACGTTTGAGAGATACGCATATGTTAGGTTATTATAAACCACAACTTCACCTAAATGTAATGAATTCGAAAGACAGAAATTATGTTTAAGACATTTTCTCTAGCAATTTAGTCCATAATATAGAAAATATATAAATTAAGCATCCGTGCTCTATAAGATAATTTCTGTGGTCACAAAGGCCCCAAACCATCTGGATATCTATATAACAGTTTGTTACTTACATCAGAGGTTTCACTAGGTAAACGTATTATGATCAAAAGAGTAAGCAGCCTCTACAGCAATTCTGCTTCCTCTTGTTAAGAAATTAAAAGTTTGTCATCAATAATTCAAGGTAGTGATTGGAATTTTTAAAAAGGAAATAGATTTATTGAAGTATTATCACACAGAAATAAATAAAAATAAAATAAAATGTAAAATACGCATGAAATTGTTGAACAAGACACTCGGCCCGAGTATTTGTATCTCATTCGTCAGTCGTTCTGTGAAGCATTTACCTCTGACCGTAGTGTAGTGGAAAATCATACAGACGATTTTATGTGTGTTTAAATTGTCATTGTGTTTGCAGGTCAACACTTAAAGTAAACAGTTTAAATCTTTAAACCGCAAAGTCGACTAAAACAACCCTTGCCATAGGTCAAGTGCATTGACCATGGGTAATTTAAACCCATAAACGATGATTTTGGCAGATTAAACTAACGTTAACCGTAAAAGGGTCAATAACCCGCTATTATTCAGTTTAGTATGTACCGTATATATCTATTTCACAAATTTGGTATTGATCCGCTATTCTTGCTATATTAGATTTGTGAATAGTATATCCAAAATATTCAATAGCCTTTATGTACATTATTTTTGTTAATAGCATAATATTGTTTTTTAACGTTTAAACATATAACGTTGGTTTAGATAACAGGTGCAAAATATTTGGACAAACATGTCTACAAGTACACATGCACGTATTGTACATTTTTATGATGGCATGCTATATCAACGGAACTCAACGGAACCATAAGATAAAGGAACACACACATGTCATATAAAACATAAAACTGTAAAGTAAATTAGAATAATAATTACAACATATCATTAGTACACAAATCAACTTAGTTCAGAGTCGTTATAACCTGACAATAACATGGATGGTTCGAGAAGACACCAAAAACAAAGAAAAATATATAATCACCACCACCTCCAAGCCCGGTGACATTATGAGATAAAACCATGTATTTTGCTACCGAGGTAGACTTAGATAAATCGACCTACCTGTAAACGAAACGGACAACGCCATGTGGAAGGCGTTTATTCCGACACTGAGCAATATAATGCAGTTTTTGATAATCATCATGCTTCTTTGAACACAATTACATGCCTGACTGACTTAAGCTGCTAAATATAATGCGCCTGACCGGTCAAAGACCCAATGACAATCTGGTTGACTGATGTTATTGATGAATTCGAATTAAAAAGCATTTCTATCTTTGCCTTTTATCAGAGGGTATATATGGAGCAATTCACCGATAATTGGGAGCACTTGAAGATTATTTCGACCACCATTACGTTAAGTGAGACCTAAAACATACTTCCTTACCTAAATGTATCACGATGATATAGATCTATAGTCTCACATATTGTTTTTAATTCATACCAGTGAATTATTATTGGCTTATTACCAAATGTATCATTTTCAAACATTTTAGTCTTTAACTTACTGTGATAAAGCTACTGTTATAAGAATAGTTCAAGAATAAGGATGTAGAATTAGTATATTTGAGTCAGATTGTATATGTTTATATCCATGACATCGTTAGAATCAAACAGCTGCAATTACCTGTTTAAAACTATCAACAAAAACTGAACATATTTGCAGAAATCGTTTACGTCACCAGTTTTTGTGCCGTCATTTAATGCTTTGTGAAAACTTATCTAGTCATGTTCTTGACTAAGATACCCCATAGTTCGTATTATAGAAACCTTTTGCATACAACAGTGTATCTGATTTGATTGAGGGAAAAACAAAATCATATTTCCTGTTATTGAATATATTTCAATCATGCAACCACGTTTTGTTATATGATAAACATTGTAGAACCTCTGAATACATTGTCAGCTTTTAAACAAAATCATTCATTTTAGTATCATAAAATCTTCCTTTCTATTCGGAAACGTTAATTTCGAGGGAACAAATGTTCATGTTTCCCTCGTAAAAAAGGACAATACTTGAAAAGTATACTAATTACTCTAACAAGAATAACGCCAGACTAGGATCAGTCACGTTGAGCTAAAGCTGCTTTAGAAGCTCTAATGGCACTTGCATTCATAGGGATGTATCATGAGAGTGGTAATCACGTAAGATCAAAGGCGCGAACATGATTAAGATTTTACAAGAGACGATGCTATTATCATTAGTCAAATATCCGTGTTCCCGATTTACGCATTCGATACTTCATTTAGAACTAATATTCTTTTCAGACGATATGGTTTCCTAACGAGGCTTATGATAACAGCACAGTCATTAGGCACCATGAAGTAGACTGCCGCAGCTGGACTGATACGAAGGTTAATGGTAACTTCCAGAATAATTCATTCAGACAGTAATTTGATCTCTACTGGTACTTGTATGGTTTGCATTCATCCTATGTCTAAAATATTAATTATTTGCAGCAAAGGATTATTTTGCCCTGGTAATCAAGAAGGAAGTGAAACATACTAACAGGAAAGCAAAACAGCTACACATTATTTATGATTTTATTTGTAGTAACGTTCCCTGGGATTCATAGAGGTGCATCATGTATTTAAAGGCGGAATCCACTCCTATGCTAAGAATCCCATTTGGTCGGCCCACGTAGCGGGTTTTTCTCCACATTTTGCAACAACGTTGCCAGACTGCAGACAGTGTTAAAACGTATGGTATCAGCTCCCTAGATTCTGTTTTGGTCATATTGAAACTCCTATTGAAATACTCCTGCTCAGGACAAGAAGTTATATTTATTCAAGAGCCTGGAAAAAAACATTATTTTAATCTAAAGCTGATTTATTTCTTTAGAACAAAATAGTGATTTTTCAGGCAAACATTGGTGCAAAATATGAAAAGAAATCGCTGTGTGGGCCACCTTTGTTTTATTGTTTACCGATATGTGTTCGAAAAAAGGTTTTGTTGAATTTTCGTGTTTCTCTTTTCGATATTTTTTTTGGTATCGAATTCGAGGTTGATATTGTTTATTTCATTCAAATTTGACTCTATTATTCAGTTTATTACGTTATTTTAGGTAAAATACTTAAAAAAAACATAAATATAAATAACAATTATAACTCGTGAATTAATAAGTGATATATAAACAAAGTAGTAATAACGACAGACACAAAAAGGAATCTATCAAATTTGCAAGGCAATCCGCCCCATTTCGCGACCAAAATGTGGAATATGCTGATATTATCGCATATCCCTTCGGTTGGCTTGTGACCAAAGGCTTTTGATAGTAAAGAAAGAATCTTGAAGACGAGAATTTAACTGAATTAATAGAAAAAATATATATATAGATTGTGTTTAACCCAAATATATATATATATATTACATATGTCATAGATTTAAAAAGTCTTAACCAGCGCCACACACCGTACCACACCCAGGGGAATCATGTTATATATATAGTTGTAAACAACGACCAGACGTTTGACAGATCGTTCATTATTGACCATCTTGTTTACACAATATCGATTTTCGATGTGATATCTCCTTCAACCTTTGAACTGTTTAGTGTACATGTACACCTAAGTGTTGACTTATATTGGACGTATTTCGCCCCGTAGTTGAATGTTCACGCTTTAAGTTGGTAGGTATACGTACAACAGTAATTATATATCTCACTACCTGTAATTTCGTTCCAAGTTCTTATATTTATTAAGTAGGCCTGTGAAACTTTACAATGTAGGTCTGTTTCTGTTTCTATGATACTAGAAGACAGGTGCTACTTAATTATAAATACATAAAACAAGTGTACACCATCAATAATCACGTAAAGTATGTATATACCTAATTTCATGTACTCAGAAAGATAAACTTAAGTTCTATGGCACAAATTATTACTATTTAATATTTTTCTGAAAATTGAAGCATGGTTTGTTACTAATCAAATGACATTCTGAATTCAGTCAACGGCTAGTTTCTCGTACACTTGTAAATACACATTTCTAGGAACAAAAAGAAACACTATATGCATAATTATAAATGATTTATAATAAGTAAGGTTCATCTTGTATGGCAAAGCATCGACAATTATCAAAATCTATTTTCGAAGGAAACATCACGAGTCGTTTGATATAGCTTTCCTTACAATACAGAGCTTCATCGTTTGTCTTGAAATAGGTTACACGTTAACCGCATTACACTTTAGCCCAACTTACAAAGTTGTACTTTTGATATAATGTGACATATATATTGCGAATATGGATACACTTTATATTTATATATTACTTATATAAATATATTTTCCAGTTATTGAGAAGTTTCTTGGGTTGAAACAAACCCTGCTGTGTGATATTTTCATTTCACAATATTTTATTGTAATGATCTTATGTACAAAAGTTATTGGGCAACAAGCATAGCCTATATAAGCCCTCTCCTTACAAAACATAACAGTATATACATATCATATAAACGGTACTTTTACATATATTTCTTAAAGTAATAAAATAAGAGATTGTTTGTACTTTGATATTGATTGGACAATACTTATTTTAATTATCGCAATTGTTGTTAAAGAGATTATTTGACAATACTATTTGAGAATCTAATTAAAACTTCTGGTCTATCTTAAGTAATTCTAAACCGTCTCCACAATATTTTTATTCATATTTACGTATTTTGATTGAAAACCATAAATAAAAGTTTGAATATTGAATGGAACAGCATCACACATCACTGTGTGATATTAGTAATAGATTATGTCACCCCTGTGTGAAGTAGACAGAAAAATCTGAAACCGATGGTAACATTTTTAAGTTTAGAACGGGGTTTTGCCGAGTGTTAATCTTTACCCAATCTTATCCCGATGTTTTAGATATAAATTTGTTCACTCCACACGTGGTTTATTTATTGTTTTTTTCTTTCTCAAACGTGCTGTTCTACCTTAAGAATAGGTTGAAATGGTGAAACCAATGCACCGCGCGATCATGTCGTAAAATTGATGAATCTACCATAGTTACACTACATGGAGTGATGTCATTTACAGAACTATACCACGTGTGAGCTATTTCTCCCTAGGTATTAAAAGACAGGTTTATCATTTCCTGTGGGAGAACTCCTGATCTACTAGGTGATCGAACAGGGGACTCTCGACTGCAATCATACTATAAAAATGTCCATGTTTTTTTAACTAATTTTCAGGATACAGAGCAAAAATTCCCCATAGGATCTACGCGACCAGATAGTGCGGATTCAAAAGTTCTACTCAGCATATACCATTTAACAAATGAGGACGAATACGTCACAAATACCACCCACAATACCCTCCAAACAGGTTATATATATTATTTTATGCAGCTGCTTCATCATTTTAATAAACATACACTTCCCCTTGATTATTTGTACTTATCAAGGTTCCTGTTTGTTAAATATGTAAACATACCTTTGAACATAAAATCATAAAAAGTAAGACGGTTTGTTAAAATCTATCCATCTTACTAAAGGGTTTTTTAAAGATATTTTCTTAGATTTGTTCGATAGCAACGCTAGTAAATCTGCATATCTTTATCAAAGCATCGTCGATTAAACCTTTATGCCTTTAGTTTTGAAGGTATTTTGTATTGTTTGTTACTTTTACCAGCCACAGCCATTTTTGTTTCGCTTTATGCATATGTATTTAGACGAAGGTCGCCGACATCATGTATGTTATTCCATTTATAATGTACTTTTGCAAGAAGGTGGGTATTGTTCATATCAAAAGGTCATCCGATTATACTCAAACAACACCTGACAATCCTGGTTTCGTTTGAAACGTATTTCATATTCATATAGAAAAGAAGTCCTCTTTTCGAAGACACAAATGGACCATACAGAACCTACTAACTCATTATTAAAGTCAACTTGAAACGAAACCCAAATATTTATTTCCAAACAAAACGTACCTAAATGTATTTACACTAGAAAAACGAACGACTTAGCAAATACTTTTAATGGCTTAAATATAGATATTCCTTTTTATCTGTGTTGTGTGTTTGTGTTATGAAGCAGGCACAACTGTCCTTACAGTCGACATCAACGATTTTTTCTGAATGGTAGTGACTTCTTCAACCCATTTTACATTGTATTACAAATGGAATGCGAGTAACACCTTAACGTTATACTCCACTATACATTGATACATAGATCTACCTGGAAACATGGTATGTTTTAGAAGACACTTTCAGTATGTATCAGCATTTATATATCAAATCCCTATTGTAAAACGTATGATTAACTTAATGTGAAATTAAAGAAATTTCAAAATGGTCTTTTCAAGAAGTGCGTCAAAATTGACATTTGTTTGATATTTTTACTTCAGAAGATAACAATCAAAATATGCATCCATGTAAAAACAGATTTAGTTATAAATTTCATTTTTTTCTAAAATTATATTCATATTTTTTTCATAAAGCTACAATGTCAGTTATTTTAAGCTGAGTTTGCTTGAACATGTTTGTACTCCAATTTCGGAAGAATTTCTAATATAACTTAAAAAAAGGTATGAGGATTTTGAATTATCATTTAAAAACAAAATACAACAAAAATGATTGAGATTAAAAAATGAAATCATATGAGAATTAGAAATGAGGACTAGATTAAAATGTATCAAACATCGCCAATACCTCCAATAAATCATGTCAACTTCTCACTTAAGTTGTGTAATACTCACCCAGAATTCATGAAGTTGCCTCAAGGTTCAATGATACACCAACGTTTGTGAACCTGAAACGAAAATAAGTGTACTTAGAAAAATGTCATTAAAGTCATTTAATATATATATCACAAAGATATACTGGGGAAAATATTTATTTGTGACGTCACAATACAAACACGTGTCATAAGTGTGACGTTTACTAGCCGACATGCTTAACTATATAGCCAACTATAATATTGTTGTGGCCGACATGACGGAAAACCTGTTCACAGTTAATCTACATGTTTTGCTGGGTTTGACAGGGAATATCGTGACGAGTAGCGTATGCGGTATAGAAAACCGTTCGGAATATCTGATGCCGCCTTTCCTTGTGTTTTAATGTCGCTTTGACATGTTATTACTTCGACATTTGGTCCCGATTTAGTTTTTGCGCATCTTTTTCACTTCAATAAATAAGTAGCTTAAAAAAAACATAGGTTCTCTCTCTAAATAAACAACGCGTAATGATCATGAGGCTTTTTTGCGGATTCCTTGTAAATCCTGCTAAATAACCTTATGTTTTCTAATTTTCCTTAGCAACAATGCCATAACTTAAACAGTCAATCTGGTAAATATGGTAATCCGTTACTCTAGCTGCAACCCTTTCATATTGATGGCAACATTTACAGACCCATAATGTTGATTGCGGAAATCGTATCCATCGAAGCTGCCCTAAGTTGTTAACATCGTGCGCCCCCAAAGCTAATGTCCTCGACCGTCAAGTGCTTTGACCTTAAAATGGCGACTTAATCGGAAATCGGGCTGTTTTTATTGTACAGTTATCGGAAAAGCATCTGATTTGTCATGAAATAAAGAAGAATATTATCAGCCATTAAAAAAAATACTCTGAGGAAGGCAATACAAAGGCAAATAACCTAACATTATATTTATAGGTGTTGGCCTTTTAACAACATAAAGATATTGGTTTATCTAGCTAAGGTTTCTGTTTTGCAGGTGTGTTTATTGAATAGAATATTCTAATATCCAAATAGGTGCGAACATTGTATATCTTTTCTTTCAATTATAAGGACATATTATTGCTGTATACGACAATATTATGACAAGAGAATAACAGAATCTCCAAGCTTTACCGGACTAATCGATACAGCTGACATGTATAGCCAAATTAACCCTGTCATACCCGCTGGTTTATCTGACGTGCTGACAGGTCATTAAAAGTCCGAGCTTAACCTTTGTTAGAATAGGCAACCTCTTATCCCCTTACATATGAGTTTACAATATCATGTCACTATTGTATCTAACCTGACAGTGTATTTATAGTGAGTTGATTTTTATTTGATATCAACTTTTAAAAAATGGAGAAAAAAAAGATTTCTATTTATCGAGTTATATCTTATTTCACACTTCTGTATATGTACATGCATGTTCGAATTGTGTTAAGCAGTCCTTAAAGATATGATCCTGGGATTTCGTTTTACGAAACGTTATAATAAGGATTTTCTTTGATCTGAATTATTCATTTGGGAAACATCGCTTGGGTAAAGCATTTTATTATTCAATGAGTACACATGCTATGTCATATAATTATGACAGTTGTTAACTACAATCTTTTCGCTATTGGTGAACTTTCATTTACTTAGTAGTAACATTCAAGCCTTCCCTGCTTATGAAGTTTACTCTTCACTGTTGATCTGCCACCTCACGATCTTACGTTTCATGATATTTTACTTATATTTTCCTCTAATTCACTCTTGACTACTTAGACTGGGATTCTTACACAGATGATTAACATGGTGGTAAACTGGCAATACCTGTTTACGCTTACATTAGGTATATTACTGTGGAAGAAAGTGTCTTATAATACAGTTTAACAACAAATAAGACAAACTGAGAACTTACTGTCCTTATCTTTTGTGGTTTTATTATTTCCCTTTTACGCCAAGGCTATGACTATTTAAGATATGATTGATTTTACCTTAAGTTATTCCACGCAATATAAATAAAAAATGAATAATGGAATGGCGACTTGTACTTTTAGTAAAAACGTATTTGATTGAAACCTGTATGTAAGGTACGTGTTTTGTTTGCCGTACAATCAATGATATCTGCCCTCTAAAGAACAATGGGGTTTTCTCAAACAACCCTATTGTACTGGTTGTTAGGTCGGCCCCAATCGATGATAGCCCCTCTTGACACAAATAGGTGGATTAGATATTTTATCCCTCTGAGTGACATGTGAGTTTTGATGGAATTAAACGTTATTACCTCCTCTTGTTTTATCGATAAGATAATTGTTGTGCAGACCTCGTTTTCACATTTTTGGGTTTTGACGAGGCCCAGGTAAACTGGTTGGATCAATAATGCGTCCACGGCAATATGCATTATAAAAAATAGGTTAGTTATAACATTTATTTTGATACGCTTCTTTCAGAAAACGTTAACGAATTTACTTTGTCGATGAAATTATGATTTGCAAGAATATGGGAACGTCTTTAGTCAACTTAAATAATTAAAATAATTTATAATAGGAAATAATCACACGATATATGTTGTTATCATTAAAGAGTACAATAG
Source organism: Mizuhopecten yessoensis (assembly GCF_002113885.1). NCBI lineage: Eukaryota > Metazoa > Mollusca > Bivalvia > Pectinida > Pectinidae > Mizuhopecten > Mizuhopecten yessoensis. Next base: position 315,520 of record NW_018403528.1, on the reverse strand, counting down.
AATTACTGCGTCGTCAACAGGCAAAAAGTTACTCATCTGAAGCGAAAAACAACATGAAAAGCCTTCATGTAAAGAGGACAGAGAAGGAACGATACCTTGGACAGGGGAGAGAGAAGAAAAGATACCTTGTACAGGGGAGACAGAAGGAAATATACCATGGACAGGGGAGACAGAAGGAAATATACCTTGGACAGGGGAGACAGACAAAAAATACATTGAACATAGGGGACAGAAGATAAGATACCTTGTACAGCGGAGACAGAAGGAAATATACATTGAACAGGGGAGACAGAAGATAGGATACCTTGTACAGGGGAGACAGAAGGACAGATAACTTGTACAAGGGGGACAGAACATAAGATACCTTGAACAGGGGAGGAAAAGGGAAAGATACATTGAACAGGGGGGACAGAAGGAAATATACTTTGAACATGGGAGAGGGAGGAAAGATAACTTGTACAGGGAAGGCAGAAGAAAGGATATCTTGTACAAAAAAGAAAGGGGAAAAAATCTACCTTGAACAGAGGAGACGGTTGATAAAATACCTCCACAGATGAATACACGATTTGAATAGAAGAGACTGGTAGAACGAAAAATATCCCGAATAAAGGAGACAGACAGAAAGACCTAAAGAACAGAGGAGATAGACGGAAAGACCTAACGAACAGAGGAGACAGACGGAAAGACCTAAAGGACAGAGAGGACAGAAGGAAAGACTTGACGAACAGAGGAGACAGACGGAAAGACCTAACGAACAAAGGAGACAGACGGAAAGACCTAAAGAACAGAGGAGACAGACGGAAAGACCTAAAGAACAGAGGAGACAGACGGAAAGACCTAAAGAACAGAGGAGACAGACGGAAAGACCTAAAGAACAGAGGAGACAGACGGAAAGACCTAAAGAACAGAGGAGACAGACGGAAAGACCTAAAGAACAGAGGAGACAGACGGAAAGACCTAAAGAACAGAGGAGACAGACGGAAAGACCTAAAGAACAGAGGAGACAGACGGAAAGACCTAAAGAACAGAGGAGACAGACGGAAAGACCTAAAGAACAGAGGAGACAGACGGAAAGACCTAAAGAACAGAGGAGACAGACGGAAAGACCTAAAGAACAGAGGAGACAGACGGAAAGACCTAAAGAACAGAGAAACCAGAGGGAAAGACCTAAAAAAACAAAGGAGACAGACGGAAAGACCTAAAGAACAGAGGAGACAGACGGAGAGACCTAAAGAACAGAGGAGACAGACGGAAAGACCTAAAGAACAGAGGAACCAGAGGGAAAGACCTAACGAACAGAGGAGACAGACGAAATGACCTGAAGAACAGAGGAGACAGACGGAAAGATCTAACGAACAGAGGACACAGACGGAAAGACCTAAAGAAAAGAGGAGACAGAAGGAAAGTGACTAGTGAGCCCCTCTCCTACACACCCGACCCGACCCCGTCCATCCCACAATATACCGATAGTGGGTTCAGATGATCCCTAGAGTCGTTTTGGGCGATGTCTTAAAACATAACATTCGTCTGGTATAAATATATAACCCTATATCTTGTGGAATTTACATTAGAAATAAATTATGTCTTTGGAAAAGGTCGATTTTAGTTCTGATAACATTTTTTGACAAGGGCAATGTATTTGACAAATAATAAGGAAACTTTGTTTTAGCCTTTTACAAAAGTGTGTTCGTACTCTCAGGTCTAATATCAAATACAACATATGTATACTTAGTATTGTATAATACCCTAATTAGAAATTCGATTTAGGACAGGGATAGGAACGAAGGAGACATACAAATGAATTGAACAGTTTTTAGTGTATAAAAATACATATAGCATGGGGTCGAAGATAATATAAAAACATGACACAAGGTCGTTATTAAAATGTTTATGTAGTATTGGTGCATGTAACTATCGTGGGAGACATGGTACGGACGAGTGTTGCATGGTTATTACAGGCGGTATTGTAACGGTAATCAGACCAATTACCGATCATTACCTGTCTGTGGGTATCACTCTAGTAGTGTTCGGTGTGTACAGTAATAACTAGACCGTACACATGTTGTAGATAATTGGTGTCTCCTTCTTCACATTTAACATATAATACTCGTCTGGGCAATGTTTAAATGCTATGCTAGGTAAAACGAAAACACAAGAAAAACACTACACTTTCATCTCATCTGGAATATACCTTCGTAAATATTACAAACCCAACGATGCGTTTTCATCTTTTTAAAATGTTAGCATCTGTCGCCTTCGACTTTGTAAAATCTATATATATGTATTAGTCCCATTACAAGAGTATGTTTAGACGGACAACGTAGATGTTTGCAGTCTAGTGTCACGAAACATGTCAGAAGTGGGGATCGATTACATTTACAGTTATGAAGGAATTTTCAGAGAACGTGTTTTCTGCTATTTACAATGATCCAACAATCTGGTTGGAGTGTTGTATGGTCTGGGGTGGGAGCTACAGTATCGCTGTTGATGCATTCGAGTGAGGATGCACGATGAACAAAGATGCCGTTAGAAACACGATCCAAACGAAAACAAACAGAAGAATATAATGTCCAGCACGCATGCAGACATACAGTCATTTGGAGGTATTATTAATCATGAACAAGGAGAAAGGCAAAACCAGGGTCTGTATTCATCAGACCGCACTCATGCTCCAAATGAATTGGTACTTTTGTTAGTAGTTACCCTTAAAATATCACATTGACAAGAAGACAGTGTTATGAAGAAGGGCTAAGTGCTCCCAAACAGATAGTCAGACATGCATCTTAGAGTATTCATCACCAAGTCTTTGCCAATTCTGGCAAAGTATGTAAATATGTTACATTATCGTCTTATTTTACACTATATTTAAGTATCGTCTCGTAGAGGCGTCAACAGGAATAAAGTTAAATATAGCAAACACGAAATGCTCCTGATCATGGACAAATAGAAATTGTTCAGTTTTATGGGGTTATGTTATGTGTTAGTGACTAAGCGTCCATTATTGTAAGCTATAAACCGTGTATAATGCTCGCTGCAGTGCCTAGTTTACATTTATTCTTCGCGTTGATATCAAATGAGGTTTTTTTTCTACAAAGTATCACATTGATAGTGTTTGGGTGATTATTTTCACATTATTTTTTTTTCTTCTAGATTTGATAGCAATAAAATTGTTATTGCTTGAAACGTTAAATAGTCATATGTTTTGTCGTTTGTAAATGGGGAAACATCGTGTTTATCTATTTATCTATTCCTAGTGAAACTATCGTACAGCGAAGTCTGAAGTATTATCATATTTAATTTATAATGCGTCAATATGTAATTTACTTTATTTACTCTGAATTAATTTAATTTATATATGAGTAAGAAATCATAGGTTTCCTGCCATCCCAGATGAAAAATAGTTGAAAACGTATTTAGCATTAGTTATTCATTTGATTTAAATTATTAAATCATAAAATTGGAATTAAAATGATTTCACAACACAGTACTGAAGTTAATGCTACCTTAAGCATTGGTATCTTTGTACTTAACAACTTTGCGATAAATTGAATAGATCTACCGGTACTCAGTGCCATTCAATAAGACTCAACCTAGCTCTACTGATAATGATAGTTGAGGAATTCGTTTAAAATGTCGCCATTGGTTATTTTCTTTATACAGCTTAGACGCACGCACCGTATATGTGATTATCACCAATTATAATCTTCATAATATACACAAAGCTTAGGGATTGAATTTCATTTAATAAATAGCAAACATGCCCACAAACTTGATGAAAGGCCAATACCGTGATGTTATGTCATTGAAATGTGTTTTACATCCTTCTTCCTGGTATCGAAATACAGTGTTTGTTTGCCAATCCTTGTTTTTTATGAATTTTTAGCTGTTGTTAAATATCAACCTATAATTGTCACGTGGCTTAACTTACCATCACAATGGTTCATGACTGAATTGACTGAATCAAACTATTGTTATATTTCCAAGAATTTGTTAACTTTTTTTATTTTTTATTCCGCAGTTTGTTAAAATCTGACAGCTGAAGGTACTTCTTTGTCATTGTACCTGTTAATTTCATAAAAAAAATATCGTTTGAAGCTGTATAGGTATAATGATTTTTCTCTCTCTCTTTGCATATTTCCCGAAACTATTTATAATGACCTTTTAATGACTCTATTATAAAACACTTGCTTTACTGTAAAACACCTAATTAACTTTAACACCTACTTCAATAAAAGTGTATAAAACACCTAATTCTCAGCAAATCACTTCAAGTACGATAAATCCCTTATTTTTTGCGAGTATTTATTTTTGCGAAAAATTATATACAACATTTTGATATAGCGCCCTATCTAGCTAACATAAGCAACTTTAAAGCGTTTTGCTGTACATAGAAATACAGTTTATACAATAAGCATATACATTAATCAATATCTTTTTGAGAAATTCATAAAATAATAAGTGACTTATTCGCAAGAAATTTTAATTTATGAACATCACATATGAACAGAAAGTTTTTTTTGTTTTTTCTTTTAAAATGTTTCTGAATAAACAATCCCAGAATATTTGAATTCGCGATGTTCGAAAAACAGACACTTCCCGAATATAGGTGATTTTCGTATGTTATTTTGTGACATAATACGAAACCGAAGTATTTTTGACTTCCTGTAGGATGTATTCCAGGTGTTATAGTATATATATATCGTCTTTTGAGTTGCCATACATATACATAATAATATACATAACAACGGTTAACGGACAAATTCCAATAACCAAGGTTTATGAATAAATATTGGCGGTGTAATGATGTTCTTAGCAAACCTCTATATATGTAAACAAGGCCGATATGTCATTGCAAAGTCTTTAATGTGTATCACACGACAAACTAACAGGTATTTCGACGATTTAGAGCATCCCAAAGGTATTATGATTCACCGTAATCAACAATGAATCATGGTAGTTTATTTGAATCTCGCCTGGACATCAAAGCTCATCCCGTCAGGAAATCACCAAAGTCACGCTAGCGCTGTCTTTGATTTCTGCAATGATGGTATGCCTATTGCGGCGTTGTCGGAGTGAGAAAATTAATCTAAATATATCAGATAACAACGTCTTCTTCACGACAATTGTCTGCTTTCTACTTTTACCTTATGATGAAGCTGGTATGCAGTATAATACTACTGTTAATAATTAACTTTGGACGTTGTCATGTCACATGAAATAATATGATTTCCTCATGAATTCGCGGGCGAGGAAGTTACTGTTAGTGATTATCTAGCGTTTGATCTGTCAGATTATTCACTTAATTTGCAAGTTTATGCAAATTTTGTCAATAAGTTTAGGCAACATTCATAACTTGATCTTATACAGATTACTTTTAAAAATATGTCCCTGTTCCATTACACTGTGTTTTTTGTCTCGCCACCAGTAGCGGAAGCGGAAACTAAGGTATTGCTTTTCCAGCGACGGCAGCGTCAACATTAAGTTTTTTGCGTTTAAGTTAGTTTCACTAAAAGTATAAGTACTACACCAACCAAACCTGCAACATAGATGCATCTTAGATAGTACATCTCAACCCTATGCGCATCAAATGCTGGATACGGCCTAACTTTCATGGTCCATTGACTTTGTCAGCCTCTCCATCTACATTAAGTTTTTGCGTTTACGTTAGTTTCTCTGAAACTTTAAGTGCAAGACCAACCAAACTTGACATTGCATTGATGGTCAAAGCAGGGCACAGGCGAGACATATCAATCCTAATGGCTTGTTATATATAAAGTAACCTCCCTTTAACTTCGTTCTAGATATAGCTGTAAGACAGATGAGCCAGACTATTTTTGATGACCAGGAAGGATTGTCCGTTAGACCGTTAGTATATAACGATTGAATCATTGTCTAGCCCCGTTGACTATTGTTTTCACTCAGAACACTTGTTGATTCTATTTCATTAACTTCAAATCTCATAAACGTCCTGCAAGCTATGGTTTTCTATTCATAAATGATTGATCAAAATTATAATCATAGTTTCTAATGCGTCTGACAGTGTGTCGGGAATCCTTAATATATTCTAAGTTACATCTATAGCTATGATAAACCGGAAGTAGTACAGGGAAATAATGACATTTTACATAAAATTCTCGGTGTTTTTAATAATGGTGTGCATCGTGCATTCACAGTAAATAAAACTTAAGTAAGCTTGTTTATGTTAACGAACATTTTATTTGGCAGTAAACCTGATATAGTATGTTGTTGTTTCTTCGACATAGGGAAACATAAATTTTAACAGTGTGATCACTCCTTCTCATGGGTAAAAATCATAACGTTGTCATCGACGAAATGGGTCAATTTAAATGATTGTTTGCCCCGTTTCATAAAAAGAGGAACAGCCGTACAAATATCTGTTCGTGAACAATTTTTCGGAGAATTTTTTTGCGTGAAAAATTAAAAAATAGTCCAAGAGGAAATATACTCAGGATAAATTCGTGACAATCATTGAATTTCAGGTATACAAAATAATATGAGTTCAATGCCAAGCTTTTCCGGCAGAATGTAGGCAATGCGCTTGGGAACAAACGGTTCCTCTCCTGTCCGGCTTGGTTTTGTTTTCATATACAATGTAAGGCCAAATGTGTCAAAGAGCTTATGAGAACAGGTGACACAACCCTTGCCAGGTCTTTTAATGTCATTTTCAGACATATCGTTGGTGTGTTGCTTTTTGATATAAAATAATTCATTTGCCACGTCTATCTTATATACCCAGCTGAACTTGAAAGCAATGAAATTACAGACTATGTTACATAACCTACTTTCCTCTTTTTTTACTTACCACCAGGGCGACTTGATACTGCTCTGTGAGATAACCGTCACGATTTTCAAATAGTGAACGTTCACTTTCTAGATAGTAATATCCCCCTACCCTAACATACATCAAAATTATTGGAACATTATTACATATCTGTATAGCTTATGCTCTCTTCTAAATATCTAGAATGACAATAATTGGACTTTATCAAGGAGAAATAGTTACAATCCTGGATATAAGTGAAATTAAGTCAGATTCCAGACGAACGAATCGACAACGTAATTGATTTATTTTACCCACCATGGTAAAATAGTGTTAAGTGACGTCTAACAGAATGTCAGTATACCATTACGCCAATACACAAGGACAAAACCAAAAACTCAAAGTGATACAAAAAAGGACACGAGTAGACCCCAAAATAAAAGGAACGACAACATTAATTCCCTCCAAAAACCGGAAAAATCATGTTCGTAGCCGTCTTAGCGTTATTGGTACTACTGATTTGAAGTAGCATACACATAGTTAACAAGAAGAAACGATTTCCTAAGAATTCATATATGTTTTATAGTAAGTTTTTATCTCTGGACTTAAGAACACATGACGTTTTTACCTTCAGTATAGTTTTTAAATTATCACCATTTAACACGCGATATACAATGTATACACAAAGATTATAACGTATCTCCTCCAATGACCTTGATTATACATTTGATATTCAATGTGATAATGACATATCAAACACCTTACCAATTAATTTAAATAAAGCATGTTTTAGCAAATGGTGTTTTCGTTCTGTAACAAATTGCTTTTGCTGACAAACTGTGGGCAGATCTTTATGTTAGCTCGTTAGCAATCGTACTACGTGTTATAGGACCACATCACCATTTGCTAAAACATGTATTACTCATATTAACTTTTAATAGAGAAGATATGCTATTTCACGCTCCAAACATAAGTTCGTGAAATTTTAGGACCAGCAAAGTTAGTATTGTAACAGTCAGATCGGTGGGACGTCTCATTAAGGTAAAGTGTTGTTATCGTCAATCAACCTTTATTGTATTATCTATTCATTGCAATGGGAGGATGCAGAGCATACATACATATAGCACAATGAACAATAAAATATATGTATGCATAAAAAAAAAATATGCAATCTTTATGTCATCACATATATTTTACTTTATTATTGCAATCATAAATTATAAGCACCATGCAGATAGCTGTAGAGGTTTGTCATCGACTTGCATACACGGTAGTATATCACCTTAAGAAACCCCGCTGATACAATTATTATGAACTAATAGAATTTTACTTCATAAGACATCTTCGTACAGAATTTATTGATAGCTTAGGTATAAGAACGTTACCCCAGTAAGGACCATATGCTATACCTTTATTCGATTATTTAATGAAATATTATGTCATTAATAGGTGACTCGGATAAAAAAAAAATGTAAAACTTTTTTTCATTATGTTATTAATAAAATGAACGGAAAATAATAATGTCGTATTGTTACAGATGTTTTTTTTAGTACATGGTGGTATTTGATCATTTAAATAGCAGAATGGAAGATCTGAGCATAATTCTAGAAATATTGTTTGAATTTTAATATGTTAAAAGGGATGAGGGACTTACCTTNATAATAATGTCGTATTGTTACAGATGTTTTTTTTAGTACATGGTGGTATTTGATCATTTAAATAGCAGAATGGAAGATCTGAGCATAATTCTAGAAATATTGTTTGAATTTTAATATGTTAAAAGGGATGAGGGACTTACCTTTCCATTCAGAAATAATAACATTGTACACTTGAATCTATTTTATCCTTATTTATCCTTAAGATAACATCATATCGCAGAAGTGAACAAAAGTATTGCACAAATACAGTTATGTGTATTTTATCAATACAACAAACGGAATTAAAGACGTTTACCTTTCTATTATTAAGTGGAACTTTAACACCTGAACTCGAACCATACATATTGCAAAATAAAATTTAATCAATACAAAATAAGGAACGAAGTATTTACCTTTCTAATAAGAAGCTGAATTATAATACCTTAGCTCAAACCTTATATATTTCAACTTTGTTATCAATACAGTGTTCAGAAATGTTCACACCTGACCACGAAAATATACATCGCAAAAAAGCTTATCAATACTATCAGCGCAATTTGAGACTTACCTTTCTATTCAAAAGAACAACTTACATACCTAAGCAAGGACCAAATATATTGCAAAAAATTATAACAGTGCATATTTTGACCTGTACCATGGAATAGGAATTTAATTATCTGCTAAGAAGTAAAACCTCAACACTTGGACTCAAATAAAACCTATATAAAGAGCATAGTACAAAGTGGATGTTTATCAATAATATTTAACGAAAGTAAGGACTTACCTTTCTGTTCAGAAGTGAAACTTGCACACCTGAGGTTTATCCCAGAGCACGTTGTAGACATCGACACTCATGTCTCACGTACAGAGTAGTCGAGGAGAGACGGTCGATACCTGTCGCTAGCTTCACGGCCCACTATCTTTGTAACTCCGGCTAACACTGTCACTGACGAGAGTAGAACAGGGGACAGCTAGTCACATATACCCGGTGTACACATGCACACAGCTTACTACACCTGCGCTTGTTCGCACGTTACCTGAAAGCAGTGGTAAAATGTCACAGTGTTGTATGACTTAAATACATGTGAATACGGTTCTGTTGAGATATTCACTTTGTTCTTATTTTTTAACAAATGGAAATTTTGTTTGGTTCATTTTTCTCTTTGTCTGTAAATCATGCATGTGCAAATAAGACGGTATTATTTATAATTTTCCTTATTTGGGCTTGGGTGTATTCTATACGTTGATGCTTTTCAGATATTGGTGACAAAGACTGTCACATTATCTTATTAAAAATGACATGTAAAGTGTATGATTGTGTCTTAATAGTATTGTTCATTAATTTTCGTGGTAGCGTATTTGATCCGTTAATTATTGTATAATTGTGATGGCAGGCTGTGTCTGCGTACGTGAAAGCGGTTGTGCTTGACAAATCTCTAATAATTTAATAGTATGGCTACAAAACTAATGTTGACGTATGTCATTGCTTATTGGACCATTTAAAGTTGTTACTACCTAAAGGATAATAAATGAGATAGCACTGTACCAACGGATAACCCTAAACGATTCTGCATCTTAGTTAAACTCAAAGCATTTTTCACTAATTTCTACCTATATTTATAATTTTACCAAATAAAGCCCATGGGTTCCACATGTTGAACAAATGTGTTTGTATTTCCAAAGCACCGCTGTTTTTATGTGACGTTTATGTTACCTTTCCTTTTACTTTGATGTCTCTCCTGTTCTAGTTGTAATCTGTTCATAATACATCTCAAACACACACACAGGCATACACACAGAGGGATATATTAGCCAGGTGGCATAGGACTAGTAGTTAGTGCCTGATAAAGCAGCTCCTGCAAATTCCTCCAAATTGTATTATTGAATGTATATGCTAATTGTATTGATCGTATAAAAATTGTATATCTGTGTACTGTAAAGTGCTTTAGCTTACTCTAGCTAGATAGGACGCTCTATCAAATGTTGTATGTTATATCATTACTATTGTTTAGAGTTCCGATGTAATTCTGTTGTGTTGATGCTATGATATAGCTTTTCTTCACGACTTAATTTAATTGGAACATGCCTTTAAGTGATTTTAGTAGATATTATATGAAATTGAGATTGGGTAGGCAATCATATTATGTTTGACCATTTCGGTGATGTTTAAAGTGGGTAATCTTATCAGGTACACAGATTGAATCAAAATGCTTGCAATCAATTAAAAGTATGCTATAATTCCTTAAATTAGTGTTTTCGTTCACGTTTAGAGTAACGTTATAGCATAGCATGTATATACCATGTCATTTCACCAGCATATTACCAATATAAGCAATTTATTGCCTTTTTAAAACCATTGATAAACAAACTTCTCGGCTTGAAGTTCAGCACAAGCGAATCATACACGCTGAATGGTGGCCTACAGATGTATTCATTTCGGTTGTGGCTGTCATACAAGTAAACGTTTTATGACTAATCCAAGCAATACCGTATCAACGCCCCTCAACAGTGGGATAGCCGAGCTTACACGTACTCAAGAAATATAATTCATTGACAGATTTTTAATATCACACTTAAGGAAGACATGCGGGTTCTGGTACTACTTGTATCAAACATCTCGAATCTCGAGATATTCTGTATTTTGAAACTTAACAATGATGAGAGATGTTCACTCAAGTAAGGAATGATTTTCGTCACATCCCACAGCGAACTGCAAAACACCTTGTTTCCTATAGAGGTTTATAAAACGCGATTTTCTACATATAATGTAACGTGTTATCAAGTGAAAACCCCGATCATGCTTTGCTGTTTCGGGATGCCTAGAGGATAATGAAACTAACGTTTCTTAGCGATTTTATTAAAAAGAAAGAAACGCAACAGATATATTAATTATTATTCATATTCATGTGGATAACATTAAAACCGTGAACAAAATATCCCGCCAAAAAGATAGTATAACATTGATGTTTCTATATTTATTTCAAACCCACATTAAAATGTGTAGGACAATTAAATGCGGCATAAGCTAAATTTGATTAATGTTATAAAAGATTCAAAACAAACCCCATTTCTGACATCTCCAACTGCTTGTATACGTTTGCTTTCCCTGTCATACACAGGAACATTATAATACAAAGGTGTTATGTTTATCTAACCCTCCTAACCTCGACCAATAGGATGTGTATTTCACTATCGGTAAATATTGCCTAAGTGCCATTCTGTGCCTGTTACCGAAGGTATTGGTCAGGGTTTGGCCAAACAAATACTTGAACGCGACAATAACAAATTGTCTTCTCGAGAGCCGTCTGTACTCAGGCACTCACCAGGCTGTGTGAATACAATGTCTTGATCTTCTTTGTGTCCTTCTGTCGGTGAAACACGTAGAAAATTGAGCACGGGGATGATCTCATTTGTTGTCAAAATATCGATGTGTCGTGTCACTGAACTGGGAGGAATTCAATATTTGATCATTAAGCTCTGTTCTTTGTTAACAAAACAAAAATCAAATATGAATCAATACTCCAGAAGTATTATAAAAAACCAAGAGAAACACTTTTTAGGTGAATGCCCTGTGGCCTTTAGCCTTTTTGGAAGCTTTTGATGATATATAATGTGCTTTTAACAAATTTAAAACACTTCTATAAATATTACGCTAAGGATAATTATATTACATATATCACAATTACAACAGTATATTGTATACCAGGAATATTGCGTCCAGTCGAACGTTCGCCCTCGCCGTTAAAATCTATATCAGCCCAGTTTAACTTTCACCCTTCTCAATAAATTACGACGTTTATTATGTAGTTTTATGATAATAACTGTAATTATAACTCAACCCTTATTACAGAGAGTGAAAAATGTGAAAATTAAACTGCAGTGCTAATTTCCAGGTATTCAGTATGTGTCAGTATGTGATAATCTCATCTTAACTAAGTGGTCCAATTACACAACGATTCATTATTGTGCAGCTGTTTTCTATCCCATTTTGTAACTGTCTTCTGATCTAACTTTTAACATGGTTAAATACCAAAATATTACATATTACCTAATACATCATGTAGCCAGGGTTTCCTATCAGAGATGCTTAACAATCTACGCTGGGGAATTTTACGGTACATGTCGGGACATGTTTTTCAACTGCATGGTTTCGGTGCCTGTCATTATTCAGAACTTATTGACCGTGTTTCGATAAATATCTCTGAATATATAGTATGAAGAATCTCCTAGAAGAGATGAAAGTACTAAAGACTCGTTGTTAAGAATTTTTCTTTATATAGATATATATATATATACTTCTATTTCATGACTTTATTATTAATCGGGAAAATGCCAATAACGAACACAAATCAAAAGTATCCTTTGAGCTTCTTTTTGATTGTGACTTACTGTGTGGTCGGGGTTCAATCAGGATGATGAGTTACAGTTCAAGGACACGCCGTACTTCTTGTCATGTAAACATCTTCAATAGTTGCACTGATCTGCAGACATGCACATATATGCACATCAAAATAGGTAATTATGATATAATCGAGATAAAATCTCATTCAGATGAATCACATGCAATGCCTCGTGCGCGATACACACATAATATTGCATGCATACTACACATTGAGCTATCTAAATTTCCTTTGAATTTGAGTGGATTTCTAACAATAAAGAACAACACCAACACCTTATATGTATAAATTACGTTATGATTTAAAAAAAATACGTCAGAAACGTTTGAAATTCTTTTTTGTCCCATACTGTTGCAATGTAACTTACAAAATATCAAATCACAACAGGACCTTCTTTCATAAATAAGTATTCAAATTGAAATAACGTTCGTGACTTCATATCAAACATTCACAGTGACATTGTACTAGTCCACGGTTCTTACATTGTACGTTGTTAAATCAAAATCTAAAAACCCAGCCTGCTTTGAACATATGAGAAGGTATGGACACGATAACACTGAAAGTTGTTGTGTCATCCATGTAGTTTTGTGTTAGAGCAGCCCGATTATATTTTAACACTTTGAATCAGGTATTGTTTGCCTAAACAATCGCAGATTGCTATTTCTATGTCTAATAGATTACACAAAATGTAAATGCGTAGATATTTTTCTGTGTTGTGAACACTTTAATTGGCGATGTAGCTTGATTTCACTATCGCCATATGACACCTGTCACTCTCTGTCAATTGGTGTAACGTAAACATATCAGAAGTTGAAATAGATTTTGCTCAATAACATTAGGAAAAACAAAGCATGAAATAAGATATTTATAAAACTATTAGTTTTGGACAATATTATTGCAGGTGTCTATGTAATTATGTTTTCAATTTGACAATTATTATTTTAACCAATAATGCGCAAGTGACAGCTTTGTGTAAACAATGCCTTTTGTTATTGAACAGTGTTGTAAAGAAGTATTGCATGGAAGAATATTTCTTCGCAAACTCATCTAATTATCACACAATTTACATTTTCAATCGTAAACATTCTGAATAGTAACATATTCCATGTTTGACACTTTAATGAATGCAATTAAAATGTTGATTTCAAACCTAATTCAGTAAACATAAATATATCCAAATACGCGACTTCATTCATGTAAAACAAAAATTAAGCCTACAAAACAACTTACAAAGGACAACACCTGAACTTAACACGATATTACCCTATAAAGGCTAGTGCTGCTGTCTCATCCCTTGTTTGAACCAATAAAATATCTTAAATTGAAACTCAACACAATGATCCAGCGCTAGGAAACAAAGAAACATTAAAACAAAGGACTAAACAACAGGAACGCGCACAACAACTGTATCAAAACCAGCTGCTCCGAAAATTTTGCGCTTCCTTCAGCACGTGTGGCGTCCGAAATGATACCAAAATACATTTGTGGGTATCTTTAATGTATTTCATTTTGTTTCAGTATTTCGTCAGATCTTGTTGTCTTTTTATAGTGTCTTTGCGTTTGGATATTGGTTTTATGAATTGATCTCGAAGTACTTTTCTTTTGGATAATGAAAGGATTTTCATGTTACTACAGACATGGTGTAGCTTTGTCATGCACTGCTTGGCTACGATCGTCTGATTTATCTATGTTTGTTGTACTGTATGGGTATATATATCAAAGTCCTATAACGTTACGTGGTCCAAAACGCAAACAACGCTAAATGGTCAAGATAATCGAACTCGATTTCATCACGTGTTTGTTAACTTAGTAACACTGTAGAAAACGATTTCAATATTTCTTTAATCAATAAAATTAAAAAAATTATAAATGTCAGTTCTGGTTTTTAAATTGGCTTCTATGAGAGGAAAAATAAAAAATAAATCATTTATTGATTTGGTTAGAAAAACTGTAGAAAGTTTGAGTTAATAATAATAAAATTAAGCTAACGATTCTTAAAGCATTGAGTTTTACAGAAGACTTTGTCCATATCGTAAGTAAACATGATGAATTTAATGTGAGACATTACATAACCTTTAAAGGACCCTGATATAAACCCTGCCCTGTCAGTTTCTAATATGGAAGTAATCAATGTTGACAATCTTCATGTGTTCAGCGTTGAGACCGTTTGTGTATATAGACTTAGCCCTATCTTCGTGTAAGGAGCGGTCAATGCGCTCACAACAATATAAGGAAATGACGTCACTGGGCAAATATTTTATTGGTCATTTACATGATTAACTACTGCACATTTGTTTGTCTGAATTCCTTGGTCTATATTCACTTCGTTGTTCTTCATACACAACTCGTCCATGGCGGTAACTATACTAATAAGAATTTATAATTACTTCATGGTGTTACCATCTTACATAATACCTGTGTTCCTGGTTTGTTTGTAAACAGCAACATGTTTTAGTAGATACATATTTCTGTTAGAGGAAATCGTTTTGGGCAACCTATTTATTATTTTGATTACCCAGCCATTACAACATTAAGATGTCAGCTTGAAGACAAATGACATGACGTCATGTCAACTCGAATAAGCATTGAAAACATCTAGCCTGATGTAGAAATGTTAATGTTTGGAGGCCCAAAATGGCATCCTTTCTTTGTATACATTTTTGATAATGTGGTAAAAAAAAACCTTTGAATTCGTTTGTATTCAATTTGAGATTTGCTTTCCTTAATACCTCTTAACTACTTCTATAGATCTCACAGTTAGGCAGGAGGTCCTGTATCTGTTAGTAGCTGTATAATGTTAACTCTGATAAACAGATTGAGAAATGGTCAAGGAAGTAACCAACAACAACATCTGTTTCTTAACAAATTCCAGAAATCGTTTAATGTTTTCTTATTTTGACGGTATGACAGAGAAGTTTCAAACCAAACTGAAATTAAATAAAACATTCATTGAGCGCCTATATAATCTACGAAATTACTGTTATGCACTTCACATATTCTAAAAATACATATATTATATAATATATATATTCGTGTTATTGAAAGTATTAAAAAATCCAAAAGTCTGCTTTAAATATTTACAACAACGATTTAAACAACAGACAAGAAACCATAGAGAGGGAACCCGGCAGTAATTATCTCAGGGTTTTACAGAGACCATCTCACAATTAGAAAAAACAGGCAGCATGTACTCAACTTCGAGGTGGAAAGATTCCAACAGATAAGGCAAAGGACATAATAGTACAAACATCAGAAATATACACAGAGCAATAAATACGTCACAACCAAGGGAACCTCACAGGATATACAGAAACTAACAGATAAAATACTTTCAAAGAAACTAAATAGTACACAGATCAGAAATAAACACAGAGCAATACATACGTCATGATCAAGGTAACCTCACAGGGTATACAGAAACCACTAGATAGAACACTTTATAAGAAACCAAATAGTACATATACCAGAAATATACACAGAATAACAGACATGTCACAATCAAGGGAACCTCACAAGATTAACATTAGTAGCGAACAGAAACCAACATACCAGGTACCGTCAAAGGAACCATACAGTATCCACACCAGAGCCTTACATATATATTCAGACAAATCACAATTAATGAAAGCAAGCATCATGTAATCAGATGTGAAACGAAAACAACAGATAAGTCAACAGTAAGTCGTCGTTATAAAACAGGACAGTACATTTATCCGAGATGAAGAAAACAGCAGTCATGAAACCGCCAAGGGAACCAAGCTGTATTCACATCAGACCCTTACATAGACCTGCATCAGGAGAACAAAGCAGTATTTACATCAGAGCCTGGCATAGACCTGCATCAGGAGAACCAGGCAGTATTTACATCAGAGCCTGATATAGACCTGCATTAGGAGAACCAAGCAGTATTTACATCAGATCCTGACATAGACCTGCATCAGGAGAACAAAGCGGTATTTATACCCAGAGCCTGACATAGACCTGGATCAGGAGACCAAGCAGTATTTACATCAGTGCCTGACATAGACCTGCATCAGGAGAACAAAGCAGTATTTACATCAGAGCCTGATATAGACCTGCATTAGGAGAACCAATCAGTATTCACATCAGAGCCTGACATAGACCTGCATCAGGAGAACCAATCAGTATTTACATCAGAGCCTGACATAGACCTAGATCAGGAGAACCAAGCAGTATTTACATCAGACCCTTACATAGACCTGCATTTGGAGAACCATGCAGTATTTACATCAGATCCTGACATAGACCTGCATCAGGAGAACCAAGCAGTATTTACATCAGAGCGTGACATAGACCTGCATCAGGAGAACCATACAGTATTTACATCAGAGCGTGACATAGACCTGCATCAGGAGAACCATACAGTATTTACATCAGAGCGTGACATAGACCTGCATTAGGAGAACCAAGCAGTATTTACATCAGAGCCTGATATATACCTGCATCAGGAGAACCAATCAGTATTTACATCAGTGTCTGACATATTTCTGCATCAGGAGAACAAAGCAGTATTTACATCACATCAGATCCTGACATAGACCTGCATTTGGAGAACCAATCAGTATTTTCATCAGTGTCTGACATATTTCTGCATCAAGAGAACAAAGCAGTATTTAAATCAGATCCTGACATAGACCTGCATTAGGAGAACCAATCTGTATTTACATCAGAGCCTGACATAGACCTGCATCAGGAGAACCATACAGTATTTACATCATAGACTGACATATACCTGGATCAGGAGAACCAGGCAGTTTTTACATCAGAGCCTGACATAGACCTGCATTAGGAGAACCAATCAGTATTTACATCAGAGCATGACATAGACCTGCATCAGGAGAACCATATAGTATTTACATCATAGACTGACATATACCTGGATCAGGAGAACCATGCAGTTTTTACATCAGAGCCTGACATAGACCTCCATCAAGAGAACCATACAGTATTTACATCAGAGCCTGACATATACCTGCATCAGGAGAACAAAGCAGTATTTAAATCAGATCCTGACATAGACCTGCATTTGGAGAACCAATCT